>NC_051229.1:21039365-21236865 GCF_015220715.1 Pygocentrus nattereri
TAAAGCATCCCTGCAAGCTCCTTTCTGTCCCCGAGTCTCTCTGCCCCCTGGTTTGTCCCGCCATCAGTGTGAAAGGCTTTAAATGTCTTTATTAAATGGCACGCGCATCACAGAGCGTAGTAAATGACATCAAATCGGAGGTGGGGAGAGAGGTTCGGCAGAGAAGTTTAGCCAAAAACGACTGATGTCCCAAATCAAATTTAGACAAGGTCAAAATTAAATAAGGCCATTCCAGGCGATCAAAGGCTTTCTCAGCGTCGAGTGAAATAACTAAAGACTATTCTTTCTTTGACTAGCAGTGTAGGCTATCACCAAACCTCGAATATAGGCTTTAGCTGTATCCCATAATATACTAGGTGAGATATCTGGTGTATTATTTTCTTTAAAGAAATATCCTAGACGCTTATTCAAGTATTTCTTAAAATCAGGATCATGCACTAGAAATGGATTACAACGCCATCGCCTACTCTGGGCTGCCATAGTAGGGACATTCATCTCAATAAACACCGCGGCATGATCTGAGATTATAATGTCTCCTATCGAACATGCATGCATGCACCTTTTGCAGTGACACCTTAGGAGTTAATATGAAATCAATTCTGCTGCTAGATTCGTGGACTGGGGAAAAGAATGTAAATTCTTTATCATTCGGGTGTAGAACACGCCAAGTATCAGCCAATCCAAATTCATTACAGGTGTCCAGAATTGCTCTGGCTCTACCAGACATTGCTTTCTGGGATGGGGGAGATCTATCTAGCTGGAAAGAGAAGTAACAGTTAAAATCCCCAGCAATCACGGTATTATCACAAATCCAATCTGCAAATTTAGAGAAAACAAGGGAAATAAAATCATTTGTTTGCACGGGTGGGAAGTATACATTCACAAATGAGACTGCCTGGCCATACAGAGAACCTTTTAACATAATATTTCTACCAGCTTTATCAGAGATGGTCTGTACCTCTGAGAGTGGCAGCCGTTTATGAACTAAAATGACTACTCCTCTACTTTTGCTACCAAAGGAAGCTCCATACACATCCCCCAGCCAATCTCTCTTCAATTTTAAATGTTCTTTATCAGAAAGATGGGTCTCTTGCAACAGTGCTATGTGAACCCCTGATTTCTTAAGGAAACTAAGTATCTTTTTTCTCTTAATCGGGTTGTGTATTCCTCTTACATTCCAACAGCATACTTTAAGTCTAGCCTTATCACTCATATTAAAATATATGTATATTCCCATATATGTTATCTTTTCCTCTCTGACTGCAGTTTCAAAGATCCTTACTCCCAGATTATAAGGATAAACATAATAAAACAAAGAAAAAGGAAAGAGGATTAAAACGCTTATCAGAGAACAAAAACTATGTACATGTAAAGTAATCAGAACAAACCGTTTGGGGTAGGCTATGGGCATTTTTGCCCGAACTCTGTAACAAGTTCTACAACACGTTCTGCTCTCCAAACTTAAAGAGAGGGAGACATGTACCAGTTTGTTTTCGGCAGAGATGGTCATCCTGCAGCACGTCTTTGCGAGCACCTCGCAGCCCTAACAATTAAAGCAAAAACCAAGTGTTTCTATAATACACTCCATTCCACATAGTGCAGACCCACCACTTTTTTTTTTTTCGCTCACACTGGAGCCGACTTGATACCCGGTGTGCCGGATGGAGCAATTTCAATGCTTCTGAGGAAGGTAACAACATCTTGCGGTTGTCTGAAGAATTTCTCCTGGCCGTCGTGGCTGACACGGAGCACCGCTGGGTATAACATACCAGAAAGGATTCCTTGATCCCTTAGCTGCTGCTTGACCAGGTGAAACTCCTGCCGCTTCCTGATAGAAAAGTCCTCATACACCGAAATGTGGGAACCTTTATAAGACAGCCCCCGTGCTGTTCGTGCTGCCTGCATAATCAAGACTTTATCTTGGAAATTGTGGAGCTTCACAATAACTGCGCGGGGGCGCTGTCCTTGTAGCGGGCGGCAAGTGGGAGCGCGGTGGCATCTATCCAGCTTCACGGATCCATCCTTGAATGGGATGTTCACTAGCTGAGGAATCCAGGTCTTAAAAAATGAGGTTGGATTACTCCCCTTGGCTCCCTCTGGTAAACCCATGATGCGAATGTTACACCACCTACCTCTGTTCTCCAGGTCATGAATTTTGTCGAGGGCCGCCGTCAACTTTCTCTCCAAATCGCTCAATTTGGCCGTGTGGTTCGTCACCATGTCGTCCAAATCCGATATACGCGCCTCTGCTTCAGTAATTCTGAATTCTACCCTGGCAATGTCGACAGCACAAACTTCCAGCCTCTGTAGCTCTGTATCTTCTTGTCAAAGAAAGTCTCCATTCCCTTGAGGACCTCAGCTGTAATCCTACTAACTAGCTCGTCCGTGCTGCTACCACGCGCCAAGCCGCCATCAACGCCCGACTCAGCTCTAGCATCAGGAGACGAGGGTTCCACCGCGCTCTCCTTTGACGCCTTAGGCACAAGAGTAAGCTTTCTTTGTCCCACAGGCATGGTGGTGTACTAACTCAGAACTTTTGTCTATAAGTAGTCGGATTAAACTTGTATTTATCTGTAATATTCCGTCGGGCTGCGGGAGCACGGTCGCAAAGCTGGTAGTCCGCCATTTGCGTCACGTGACCCCCGAACCACACACTTTTTAAAAACGGCCTCTTTAAAACACCACACGCGACCTCACCGCCGCTTCTTCTTACACAAACACTTACCCAACATGTCTTTTACACATAAAAAAACCTAGCTACAATTTCAGCTCATCTGTTTATCACTACAAAGCTTTACACTGCACAATACACCCCCCCCCATACATTTTACTCCATACATTTCACTTTTTATTTATTTCATTAATTTTGGCTCTTTACTGTACTTTGTCCCAAAGTGCACCTACATGATAAGCATACTTGACAAAAACGGACAAGGAGTGTAGATACAAGGTAAATACAAAGAAAACAAACTACACGTCTTTAATAAAACCACAGTGTTTATTTAGCAATATATAGTAAACACGCTACAAGACAGTGCAGCCAAAGGTAAAAATACTGAGCATGCGTTTATAAATGACGTGTATAGCCATGAAAACTTAACCGAATGCTGGAGCGTCCAGATCACGACCAGAGCGATAACCACTCGTACACTGCTTTGCAGCAGACGTACGCTATGAAAGGACAGCACCATCTCTGGTCACTCTACAGGTACATGGTCCCTTCATTCCGCCTCACAAAGCCTTCCAGGTGGCATGTCTGGGGTGGACAGCATTGGCACAACTGCTTAGAAAACAAAGCAAACCAATCTCTCTCACACAATCACACACAATTTTTTTTTTATCTACAAAGAAATACTAGAGGCTAATAATAACGACAAGATGAAATTTGGAATGCTGAAAAGTTTTAGAAATAGAAAGTGAAAAGCGTGCAGGTAAAGCAACAAAACTAAAGTGCTCCTGTAACCCGAGTTCTTGTAAATTAAGTCAAAGGGAGCACTGGTAAAACCAGTGGTGGACGGTAACTAAGTAAATGTAATTTCTTACTGTACTTAAGTCGTTTACTGGAGTATTTCCATTTCGGGTGACTTAACACACAATGGCTATGATTACATGCAAAGATTTTTGCCTATCCGATTGAATACAATCGGATTACAGATTCAGACTGAGGTGTTTATATGCTCACTCTATTCAACAGTCTGGTGGAGAATCTTCGTTTACATGCCCACTACAAGTAATCCGATGCAAAATGACTAGAGTAAACGTTGGTGTACTGAGCCAAGTGGAATTCCTCAAAGCAACAGCGAAACAAAGAAAACAGACTGCACGATTTCAGAGGATCTGTAGTGTAGCGGTTATCGCGTTCGCCTAACACGTGAAAGCTCCCCGGTTCGAAACCAGGCAGAAACAAACCGCACCTTTTGGGACGCTTTTAATACCCGGCAAACCCTTTGGTTTAAATGGCAAGCGCGCCTCAGCTCAGGCATCCGCTGTAATCACAATTGCCTGTAAACCGAAGGAAAGCTATAACGCACAGGTGATAACACATGCACGCAAATTCACAGAAGTCCAAAGGTCTAGTTGAGCTAAAAGCTTAGGTAGGCAGTTTTATCCTTTCCCAAAATGTAGTAAAAATCCTTTGATTGGCTGTCAAGCAGGGGGAAGGGGAAGTTGCTGTAGCTGCGTGGCTTCTGTAGTGTGGTGAAAGGAGTGAAAGGAATACATTGTGAAAGGAGTGTAGATACAAAGTAGAAAAGATAAAAACCAAACAGGTAAAATTTTGAAACTGAAGCACTTGGCTAACAACAGACAAGTTCTTGTAAACTAAGTTAAAGGAAAAGGCAGTAAAATGTCTAAAGCAAAAGTACACTTCTGACGCAAGAAATTTAAAACTATAATCAAGTAAAAACGGTAGATTTTGTAGCGGTCCTCTTTCCACTGAGTCATCTTGGAGGCCTTTTTTAAGATTTAAGCTCTGCCCCAATTACACCGGCCAGACCTCTGACTGGTCAGATGCCCTACACATCACTGATGGCAAAAGCAGGTTCACCTTTGAAAAGACAGATTTGAGAGACAGAGAGAGACGCACATACGCAGGAATAAAATACATGCTCACTCGTAACACAAATTCATCAAATGTAGGTTTGCATTTGTGGTAGAAAAGCACCGTACCAACTGGCATGAGCAATAAGTACGTGTACGCCGCTTTGCCTGGCCACGCTGTGCCGCAGACGTCCGCTGTAATCACAGTTGCTTGTAAACCGAAGGAAAGCTATAACGCAAGGGTGATAACACATGCACGCAAATTCACAGAGGTCCAAAGGTGTAGTTGAGCTAAAAGCTTAGGTAGGCAGTTTTATCCTTTCCCAAAATGTAGTAAAAATCCTTTGATTGGCTGTCAAGCAGGGGGAAGGGGAAGTTGCAGAAGCTGTGTGCTTTCTGTAGTGTATCAGTTATCATGTTCGCCTAACACGTGAAAGGTCCTCGGTTCGAAACCGGGCAGAAACATGGTGCATGTATCTACGTTGGTAATAAGATTCACGCCTCTTACTGATGTCCACAACCATTTTATTTTCTTCACCAAGTTACGGAACACCGTGAAAACTGACAACAACAAAAACACATTGCATATACATCATTTTCAGAAACATTTCTTCTACAAAGGTACACAATTTTCAATATTTACAATAGTTACCGTGTGCGCCTATTTAGCCAGTAGTAGACAGTCATCTCTCATCTTTTCTTTGTCTCTTTCTCTCGTCTCTTTCGCTTAGTTTCCACTCACAATTTCCTGCGCACGTTACCCAGACAGGAAATGACGTCTCTCCACAAATTAATAAACAAATTAAACTTAATATTTCAATAAGGTCTAACAGCAGAACTACGAATTGCAGTACGGATTTCATCATTAATTTATGCAACATAAAAAAACAATCAGAAATCAAATATGATAATCTCATAAACTTCTGGCATTGCCACAGTAACACATTGCTGTATTGCGAGCGTCAGCTGCAGTGCGGATGTTTTTCGGTCATGATACGGGAGCATCTTACAAGAAATGCCGTTGTTTTGGGGGAGGTGCACCGACGCAACTTCACTAGCCAAGCTGGACATGCTTCTGAATTGGGAAAGGAGAGCCTTATGCAGGCTTGCATGACGTAGTGTACAGGAGGACCGGCCAGAGGGCTGCATTGTTCCATTGCTTGGTTTCATTTTCTCACTGCGCATGCCCTGCACCAACGTCTTCCTCGTTAGTATAGTGGACAGTATCTCCGCCTGTCACGCGGAAGACTGGGGTTCGATTCCCCGACGGGGAGGCTTTGCCATTTTTTTGAAGCCATCACCTAGCTCAGGAAGGTGTCAAAAGTTTCCTGAAAGCGGTGTGTTCCTCGTATTGGACGCTCACTCGCTTTTACCCTTCAGAGGATCTGCAGAGTACATACAGTTTGCTCCATTTGTCGCAGCCCTCTCAGAAATGTTGAAACACGGCAGTGAAGAAATCATGATACTTTGACTGTCGCAATGACTTTAGTTCCATCTGTTCTTTGTGCACCTATGAAGCACAAAGCTTTGGGCTTTGTCAGCGATTACCTGACTGACCCTGAGTGCTAAGTTTAGCATAAATAATGCCCACTAAATACACAACACTAACTATATACCAGGCAACAGCGTCCTGTGAGCAGTGCTCTTTAGCCAGTGCTGCGCTGAGAACGATCCACTTGCCAGTTTCTATCCGCTCTGTGGTGGTCCTGACCATAGAAGAACAGAGCGGAAGGGAGCTAACAAATTAAGCCGAGGCACAGGTGAATTACACTTTCGAATTGTAGAATTCCAGAACTACATTGTGAAAGGAGTGTAGATACAAAGCAGAAAAGATAAAAACCATACAGGTAAAATTATGAAACTGAAGCACTTGGCTAACAACAGACAAGGTCTTGTAAACTAAGTTAAAGGAAAAGGCAGTAAAATGTCTAAAGCAAAAGTACACTTCTGACGCAAGAAATTTAAAACTATAATCAAGTAAAAACGGTAGATTTTGTAGCGGTCCTCTTTCCATTGAGTCATCTTGAAGGCCTTTTTTAAGATTTAAGCTCTGCCCCAATTACACCGGCCAGACCTCTGACTGGTCAGATGCCCTACACATCACCGATGGCAAAAGCAGGTTCACCTTTGAAAAGACAGATTTGAGAGACAGAGAGAGACGCACATACGCAGGAATAAAATACATGCTCACTCGTAACACAAATTCATCAAATGTAGGTTTGCATTTGTGGTAGAAAAGCACCGTACCGACTGGCATGAGCAATAAGTACATGTACACCGCTTTGCCTGGCCACGTTGTGCCGCAGACGTCCGCCGTAATCACAATTGCCTGTAAACCGAAGGAAAGCTATAACGCACAGGTGATAACACATGCACGCAAATTCACAGAGGTCCAAAGGTGTAGTTGAGCTAAAAGCTTAGGTAGGCAGTTTTATCCTTTCCCAAAATGTAGTAAAAATCCTTTGATTGGCTGTCAAGCAGGGGGAAGGGGAAGTTGCAGAAGCCGCGTGGTTTCTGTAGTGTAGTGGTTATCACGTTCGCCTCACACGCGAATGGTCCCCGGTTCGAAACCAGGCAGAAACAAACCACACCTTTTGGGACGCTTTTAATACCCGGCAAACCCTTTGGTTTAAATGCCAAGCGTGCCTCAGCTTCACGGTATGCGTGATTCCCTGCACTCGCCTCTCAGTCTTTCTGTAGTGTAGCGGTTATCACGTTTGCCTAACACGCGAAAGGTCCTCAGTTCGAAACCGGGCAGAAACATGGTGCGGATGTTTCTCGGTCATGATACGGGAGCATCTTACAAGAAATGCTGTTGTTTTGGGGGAGATGCACCGACGCAACTTCACTAGCCAAGCTGGACATGCTACTGAATTGGGAAAGGAGAGCCTTATGCAGGCTTGCATGACGGGGAGGCTTTGCCATTTTTTCGAAGCCATCACCTAGCTCAGGAAGGTGTCAAAAGTTTCCTGAAAGCGGTGTGTTCCTCGTATTGGCCGCTCACTCACTTTTGCCCTTCAGAGGATCTGCAGAGTACATACAGTTTGCTCCATTTGTCGCAGCCCTCTCAGAAATGTTGAAACACGGCAGTGAAGAAATCATGATACTTTGACATGACTGTCGCAATGACTTTAGTTCCATCTGTTCTTTGTGCACCTATGAAGCACAAAGCTTTGGGCTTTGTCAGCGATTACCTGACTGACCCTGCGTGCTAAGTTTAGCATAAATAATGCCCACTAAATACACAACACTAACTATATACCAGGCAACAGCGTCCTGTGAGCATTGCTCTTTAGCCAGTGCTGCGCTGAGAATGATCCACTTGCCAGTTACTATCCGCTCTGTGGTGGTCCTGACCATAGAAGAACAGAGTGGAAGGGAGCTAACAAATTAAGCCGAGGCACAGGTGAATTACACTTTCGAATTGTAGAATTCCAGAACTACAATGTGAAAGGAGTGTAGATACAAAGCAGAAAAGATAAAAACCATCCAGGTAAAATTATGAAACTGAAGCACATGGCTAACAACAGACAAGGTCTTGTAAACTAAGTTAAAGGAAAACGTTAAGGATTATTATATTTGGGATTATTAATGGTTACAGATTATAAGATGTGGGAGTATTAATGGTTAAGGATTAATAGATGTGGGGGTATTAATGGTTAAGGATTAATAGATGTGGGGGTATTAATGGTTAAGGATTTTTAGATGTGGGGGTATTAATGGTTAAGCATTCATTAGATGTGGGGTTATTAATGGTTAAGGATTTTTAGATGTGGGGTATTAATGGTTAAGGATTAATAGATGTGGGGGTATTAATGGTTAAGGATTATTAGATGTGGGGTTATTAATGGTTAAGGATTTTTAGATGTGGGGTATTAATGGTTAAGGATTAATAGATGTGAGGGTATTAATGGTTAAGGATTATTAGATGTGGGGTTATTAATGGTTAAGGATTTTTAGATGTGGGGTTATTAATGGTTAAGGATTAATTAGATGTGGGGTTATTAATGGTTAAGGATTAATAGATGTGGGGTTATTAATGGTTAAGGATTAATTAGATGTGGGGTTATTAATGGTTAAGGATTATTAGATTGGGAGTATTAATGGCTATGGATTATTAGTAGAGGGGGTATTAGTGGTTAAGAGTTATTTATATTGTGTGGGTATTAATGATTAAGGGTCATGTAACAAATAACTTTGTTACCCTGGAGTTTAAGGTGGCCTGTGTTCCAAAAATTTGTCTTTTTGCCAAAGAATGCCTTTAAATAATGCAATTAAAGTTTAGAGATGCAGATTTTATATTATCTTACTTTAAACTTATTTGCTTTTCTTGTTCTATCTATTTGTACTCTTACATTATCTTAGAATGTCTTATTTCATACTACCTTATGCAATTTATCATAACTGCTCTTACACTATAATATTCTCTTCTATAATATCTTATGATATATAGATTCAGTCAGAGGGGCCTTAAACTAAGCACATTAGAGAACTGGTGTCCTAACACACCTGACTCAACTCAGCTAATTAACAAGCCTTCTATGAGTTATAGTGGATCTGTTAGAGAAAGGAGAACTGTGCAGGCTGGGAAACTCCAACCAGGAATGGCAAACAATGATATAGATGATGATGGAGGAAGATGGAGTTGAAGAGATGGTTGTGGTGTTAAATTTGCATCCAGACTTTTCAGGTGCTGCTGAATGTGAAACTGCAGATACTCTCACACCACAGCGACCAGGTACCCAGGATCTGCAAACATGTACTCCTTCATACAGAAAATGCTGTCCAGCAGAAATAACAGCTCATTCTGATTAAGACAGAGAGAGAAACTGTCATCAAATATGACACAACTATTCTGAATCGCTACAGAGAGTTCTAGTGAAGTTCACTTAGTGTGATGGGCACTGGTTGTTACAAGAACAGGTACTCTTTTGCCCTGGAAGTTGCTTGGTGATGGCAGAGGAGGAGTACAACATGCCCATCAAAAGGGCAAGAAATCCCCCTGGCTTCTAGACTATCCATCCATCCATCATTGTTGACCGCTAGTCCAAACAGGGTCGCGGTAGCAGGTGGGAGAGCAGAGAATCTCAGATGACCCTGTACCCCGCAACTTCCTCCAGCTCATTCCCGGTGACCCCAAGCCGCTCCCAGGCCAACTTGGAGACATAATCCCTCCAGCGGGTCCTAGGGCGACCCCGGGGTCTTGTCCCGGTAGGCCGTGCCTGGAACACCCCCACCGGGAGGCGTCCAGGGGGCATCCGGATCAGATGCCCGAACCACCTCAGCTGGCTCCTCTCAATGCAGAAGAGTAGTGGCTCTACTCTCAGCTCCTTCCGGATGACCGAGCTCCTCACTCTATCGCAGAGCGTGTAGCCCGCCACTAATTTCCGCCGCTTATATTCGCGATCTCGTTCTTTCAGTCATTACCCACAGCTCATGACCATAGGTGAGGGTTGGGATGTAGATTGACCAGTAAACAGAGAGCTTCGCCTTTTGGCTTGCCTCTTCACCACTACAGTCCGGTACAGTGACCGCATTACTGCTGCCGCCTGTCCCAGCCTACGGCCGATCTCACGATCCTTCTCCCCGTCACTCGTGAACAAGACCCCAAGATACTTAAACTCCTCCACCTGGGGCAAGTCCTTTCCCCTTACCTGGAGTGGGCATGCCATCCTTTTCCGGGCCAAGACCATGGACTCAGACTTGGAGGTAGTGATCCGCATACCAACCGCTTCACACTCAGCTGCAAACCGCTCCAGCGAGCGTTGGAGGCATGTGATTCCGCCAAAAGAACAACATCATCTGCAAATAGCAGAGACGCCACCCTCCGGCCTCCACACATAATGCCCTCCTGACCCTGACTACGCCCTGACACTCTGTCCATGAATATCACGAACAAGAGTGGAGACAGAGCACAACTCTGGCGAAGTCCAACGCTAACACGGAAAGAGTCTGATTTAATGCCGAGTTTACGGACACAACTCTCACTCCGGGAGTACAGAGATTGGATAGCCCGGAGTAGTAGCCCAGGCACCCCATACTCCCGGAGGACCTCCCACAAGATATCTTGAGGAACACGGTCATAAGCCTTCTCCAAGTCCACAAAACACATGTAGACTGGGTTGGCAAACTCCCATGCCCCCTCAACAATCTGTGAGAGGGTGAAAAGCTGATCCATTGTTCCACGGCCGGGACGGAATCCACATTGTTCCTCCTCAATCTGAGGTTCAACTATCGGTCGGAGTCTCCTTTCCAGCACCTTTGCATAGACTTTCCCAGGGAGGCTGAGCAGTGTGATACCCCAATAATTGGCACACACCCTCCGGTCCCCCTTTTTAAAAATAGGGACCACCACCCCAGTCTGCCAGTCCAAAGGTACTGTTCCTGAGGTCCATGCAATATTGCAAAGGCGTGTTAGCCATGACAGCCCCACAATATCCAGAGCCTTAAGCATTTCTGGACGAATCTCATCCACCCCTGGTGCCTTACCACTGAGGAGCTTACCAACTACCTCAGTGACCTCCACCAGGGAAATGGAACTTGACACCCCAGAAGCTTCTGGCCCTGACTCCCGTGAGGGAGGCACGTCTCCCGGATTAAGAAGTTCCTCAAAGTTCTCCTTCCACCGACCGACAATATCCTCATTCGAAGTCAGAGTTTCTCCACCCTTGCCGAATACAGCTTGGGCGCAGTCACCCCGACCCCTCCTGAGTCGCCGGAGAGTTGTCCAGAACCTCTTTGAGGCCGAACGAAAGTCTTTTTCCAAGGCCTCACCAAACTCCTCCCATGCCCTGGATTTTTCTTCTGCCACCGTTGCAGCTGCCACCTTTTTTGCCTGTCGTACCTATCTGCTGAATCGGGAGTCCTTCGGGCCAACCAGTCCCTAAAGGCCTCCTTCTTCAGCTTGACGGCCTCCCTCACCACCGGTGTCCACCAGGAGGTTCTTGGGTTACGGCCCCGACAGGCACCCACAAGCTTTTGACCACAGCTACGCCTGGCAGCTTCCACAATGGAGGTTTTGAACAGGGTCCATTCAGACTCCATGTCTCCTACCTCCTCCGGGACGTGAGAAAAGCTCTCCCGGAGGTGGGAGTTGAAATCATTCCGAACAGGGGCCTCTAAAAGTCGTTCCCAGCACACCCTCACTATTCGCTTGGGCCTACCGGATCTGACCATCAGTCTTCCCTGCCATCTGATCCAACTCACCACCAGATGGTGATTAGTTGACAGCTCAGCACCTCTCTTCACCCTAGTGTCCAGAACATATGGTCCCAAGTCAGATGAAACGACAACAAAGTCGATCATTAACCTTTGACCCAAGGAGCTCTGGTACCATGTACACTTATGAACATCCTTGTGTTCGAACTTGGTGTTCGTTATGGACAATCCATGCCTGGCACAGAAGTCCAATAACAATTCACCATTCGGCTTTAGATCGGGCAGGCCGTTCTTCCCAATCACGCCTCTCCAGGTCTCCCAGTCATAGCCAACGTGAGCATTGAAGTCTCCCAGTAGGACTATGGAGTCTGTAGGCAGGACCCTTTCCAGAACCCCACCCACTCGCTCCAGGAAGGCCGAATACTCTGACCTGGTGTTTGGTGCATATGCACAGACAACAGTCAAAGTTTACCTCTCTGCTATTTTAATTCGCATTGAGGCGACCCTCTCGTCCAATGGGACAAACTCCAACTGACTGGTCACCAGCCGGGGACTTGTGAGTATCCCCACACCTGCCCGGCACCTCTCACCCTGTGCAACCCCTGAGTAGGAGAGAGACCAACCCCTATCCAGGAGTTTGGTTCCAGAGCCGACACTGTGGGTGGAGGTGAGCCCAACTTTATCTAGTTGGTAGCTCTCAACCTCCTGCACAAGTTCCGGCTCCTTCCCCCCCAGTGAGGTTACATTCCATGTACCAAGAGTTAGTTTCTGCTGCAGGGGCCTAGGCCACCTAGGGCCTCCCCGCAATCTCCCACTGCCAATATGGCACTGCACCACCTCATGGGCCCACATGGCCTCCCCACATTGCCTCTTCGGGCTGAGCCCGGCCGGATTACGTGGACTGCCCGGCCACCAGGCGCTCTCCGTGGAACACTACCCCCAGGCCTGGCTCCAGGGATAGGTCCCGGTGACCCTTTCCCGGGCAGAGTACACAATCTTTTATGTACAATATGCATGGAGATAAACTTTGGTTCGTGTTAGTCTGGGTCTTCACTCCAGACCTGTTCGCCCTGGGAGACCCTACCAGGAGCATATTGCTCCCAACGACTTAGCTCTGAAGATCCCTAGACCACACAAGCCCGACAAGGCCCCGATCCAGGAAGGGGCTTCTAGACTAGTGAGATGAAAAAGCAATGTCATATAGCTGCTCTATGCTCATATGTAGCAGTCCCTCCACAGCATTAATTTATCAATTGTTTTTGGCTTTCACAACTTACTGAAAATGATCAAAGGTTACAGGCTATTCTATCTTATATCAGCAGTCTGAGATAGTCCATATTGTACAAGCCCTAAGCTTAGCATATGGCATGAACTCCATTATGAAAGCAAATTCTTACTCATAGGCAACATCTATAAAGTTGAACTGCTGAATCTAAAGGTTCAAAGAAACAATAGTGCCACAACACAATGTCCTGAGATAAACAACGCGTTGGATTTGATTAAAGCATAGCTAGTCAAACTTACCCCAGTCTGCGGCAGATCCATTTCAATCCATTCAGCAATGAACAAGTCTGAGCCACTAGCAGAAAGTGGTCATACACTTTTGGGGACACATCTAAATGCTGCAGAAAGAAGAGCAACCAACACAAAGTAGCAAGCAATAATGAAGTGTGAAAATAGTGAAAATAAATTATTCATAAAAAAATCTGGAAAGTGTGGTGTGGAGCCCCCTGTACTCTGATACCCCTAAATAAAATACAGTGTGACCAATTGCCTCCAGGGTCCACCTGTGTGTAATTTATTCTCTGTATAACTACAGCTGTTCTGTGAAGGCCTCAGAGGTTTGTTAGAGAACATAAGCGACCAAACAGCATCATGAAAACCAAGGAACACACCAGACAAGTCAGGGATAAATTTATGGAGAAGTGTAAAGCAGGGTTAGGCTATAAAAAAATATCCAAAGCTATGAACATTTCATGGAGCATGAAAAAATTTGGAAAAGTTCAAGGGGTATGAATACTTTTTCAAGGCACTCTAAAACATAATTTAGATAATATATATCTATCACTGTCCAAAAAAAAAGATGTATCTCAGTTTTTTAAAAAGATGTTTACTTTTTAACACCAGCCATTACTTTTCTCAGACGTATTAATCTGAGCAGAAAGACAAACAGCCAATCGCCACAGAGGTTGGTAACCAGGTGAAGCTCAGCAGGTTTTTCTGGATTTAATGCACATGTGCTGCTGTATTCCATATTGGTCAGTCACAATAGACATGAAATGGTTTACAATGCAAACATGTTTTCTGCTGATGACTCTGTTTGTACAAGCAATGCTGCACTGTTGAAAATGTAAAATGCATGCCCACACCTGTGTCAGCTAAACCTAAATGCACATCCTTTGATGTCATATGGGGGTTTTGCTTTTGAAATTATATTTCAGAAAGCAGAAATTGTGAGCAGGAAGCACTTCGATATCTTTATATCGCCTTTCTCTGCATAGGCATTAATTGGTTTATTTCAGATCTTCTGCTGCTTAGAGGATGCCATGGGTGTTGACTGTTATGCTGCCTTTAATGCTACCTGAATTAAATCAAATTAATGAAATATTGTATTTATGAGATCAGAATCACATGAACACCCCTACAATGTGATGTGTTTCCTCTGGTGTTTATTTTATTACACCAGTAGTGCAAAAAATGTAAAATAAAAAAGCATTATAATAAGTGCATTCATTTTGTTTCTGACTAAAACCACTTAAACACATATCATGTTAGACTTACAACCTCCAAGTATTAGATATGGTATAAGAGTCAGACAATTTTTGGAATTGTCATCAGTTGACAGTTACTAATAATAATAATAATTATTGACCTGCCTACAAGCCCTAATCAGTCAATTAATATTTAGTAAGTTAAAAAGTTTCTGAGCATTAACATTAACAGATTTTTATACAGTTTGCTTGTAACGCGGAGCGAGGTAACGGACGCATGTGCGGAGGTAAGCGACTTTTATTGAGGGCAAATCCAGAATCAGGGTCATAACGGTCCAGGGTCAATGAGCCAATATGGAGAGATCGAGGGGCAGACATGACGAATACACAGAGAAACACAGAGAAACACAGAGAAACACAGAGAAACACAGAGAAACACAGAGAAACACAGAGAAACACAGAGAAACACAGAGAAACACAGAGAAACACAGAGAAACACAGAGAAACACAGAGAAACACAGAGAAACACCACCCAATACAACAAACAGAGACCAATACAAAGACCAGCTACAAACACAGGGCTTAAATACAACAGGGATAACGAGGGTCAGGTGGAAAACAGGTGGAGACAATCAGGGGAGGAGTTACAAAACGAGGGGCAGGACTACAGATACCAAAACAAACGCACATGGACTAAACCAAAACAAGAACACATGGACTGGGAGGGGCCAATTGTGACATTGCTGCAAAGGATTTGTTTTTCAATCAAAAATCAACAAAAATATAATTTGGCCAGGGGTGGCCAACTTTTTGCACATAGCTGTATCTATCACATATTATCTCAAGATCTTTAAGTGGTCAATACACTGTCAATCACATGGGGGTTAAATGAAGTGTGGCCTAGCCCAACTAGCTGCCTGTAAATCATTGTGGAATATATATATATATATTTGAGAAAGTGAACATTCTGCCTTCTGGCTGTATGATTACTTTTACATTTTTTAAGACATTGGCCTGGGTAAGTCTAACAAAGTGATGTTGAGTAAATATGGTTCGTACATTTGAACAAACGATTATTCACTCCTGAGTACTTTATCCATTCCTACCACAGGTCATTATCTAACTATTGGTATGTGTCCACAATGATTTACAGGCAGCTAGTTGGGCTAGGCCACACTTCATTTAACCCCCATGTGATTGACAGTGTATTGACCACTTAAAGATCTTGAGATAATATGTGATAGATACAGCTATATATATATATATATATATATATATATATATATATATATATATATATATATATATATATATATATATATATATACGCATAATAAGTGAAAAGAGAAAAACGGCTTTATTTAGATCTCACTAGTTGAAGAGTTGCAATGGATATCTTTACTGTATTTAAGATACAGTTACTGTTGTAGTTTCAGTTAAGTTTCGAACTGTTGCTATTGTAGTCAGACTTAGTTCTCTGGAGTTCACATTTGAGTTAAAATGGATTAGAATTATTTTTCAGTTAAACAGGAGGTGCTTGGTCAAGTATTTCTAGAGTCACCTGCAGTGGTAGTAGAAATAAAATTATTAGCAGTTTAACATTATATTTAGCAGTGTAAAATTAGATTGTGTAAATGAGACATACTGTAATTATTGAACTTCCTACCTCTCGCAGCATAACATAGAATAATGTCAACACTTCTGAGGTCTTTTTTGTCCAAGCACAAAGCTGTCTGAATTTTTTCATACAGCTCATCAATCTAAAAAGTAACCAAAAATATATGAAAACGTTCAATTAAATATACATGAGTGAAAAAGGAAAATGTACTTCTGGTGAACTGCAGCAATCAAGTTATCAAAGACGCACCCGTTCAGTGCTAAATTTGGGCAGTGTGGTCCGGAGCTTCATACACTTGTTGGGATGGCTCCAAAGGAACATTTGTGCTGACTTCTTTGCACCACTGGACAATTGCCTATGTAACTCCTATTGAAAAAAAGTTGCATAATCCATCCATCCATCCATCATCTTCCGCTTCTCCGGGGTTCGGGTCGCGGGGGCAGCATCCTGAGCAATGAAGCCCAGACCTCCCTTTCCCCAGCCACTTCCACTAGCTCCCTGGGAGGGATTCCGAGGCGCTCCCAGGCCAGCTGGGCGATATAGTCACGCCAGCGTGTCCTGGGTCTTCCCCGGGGTCTCCTCCCCGGTGGACTTGCCTGTGACACCTCCCAAGGGAGGCGTCCAGGAGGCATCCTAACAAGATGCCCGAACCACCTCAACTGGCTCCTCTCGACGTGAAGAAGCAGCGGCTCTACTCCGAGTCCCTCTCGGATGACCGAACTTCTCACCCTATCTCTAAGGGAGAGTCCAGCCACCCTGCGGAGGAAACTCATTTCAGCCGCTTGTATTCGCGATCTCGTTCTTTCGGTCATTACCCAAAGCTCATGACCATAGGTGAGGGTGGGAACATAGATCGACCAGTAAATCGAGAGCCTTACCTTATGGCTCAGCTCTTTCTTTACCACAACAGACCGGTAAAGAGCCCGCATCACTGCTGACCCAGCACCAATCCGCCTGTCAATCTCCCGCTCCCTTGTACCATCACTCGTGAACAAGACCCCGAGATACTTAAACTCCTCCACTTGAGGCAAGAGCTCATCCCCGACCCAGAGAGGGCTCTCCACCCTTTCCCGCGTGAGAACCATGGCCTCGGATTTGGAGGTACTGATCCTCATCCCGGCCGCTTCACACTCGGCTGTAAACCGATCCAGTGAAAGCTGAAGTTCACGGCCTGATGTCCCCAATAGGACCACATCATCTGCGAACAGCAGCGATGTGACCCTGAGGTCACCAAACCGGACACCCTCCATCCCCTGACTGCACCTAGAAATTCTATCCATAAAAATTATGAATAGAATCGGTGACAAAGGGCAGCCCTGACGGAGTCCAACTCTCACTGGGAAAAAGTCTGACTTACTGCCGGCCATGCGAACCAAGCTCCTGCTTTGTTTGTACAGGGCCTGAATGGCTCGTAGCAAAGAGCCATGTACCCCGTACTCCCGAAGCACCTCCCACAGAATACCCCGGGGAACACAGTCGAATGCCTTCTCCAAATCCACAAAGCACATGTGGACTGGTTGGGCAAACTCCCATGAACCCTCGAGAATCCTGGAGAGGGTAAAGAGTTGGTCCAGTGTTCCACGACCAGGGCGGAACCCGCACTGCTCCTCCTGGATCCGAGGTTCGACTATAAGCCGGACTCTCTTCTCCAGTACCCTTGCATAGACCTTACCAGGGAGGCTGAGGAGTGTGATTCCCCTGTAGTTGGAACACACCCTCCGGTCCCCCTTTTTAAAAAGAGGCACCACCACCCCAGTCTGCCAATCCAGTGGCACCACCCCGATGTCCACGCAATGTTGAAAAGGCGTGTCAGCCAAGACAGCCCCACAACATCCAGAGCCTTGAGGAACTCAGGACGGATCTCATCCACCCCTGCAGCCCTGCCGCCAAGGAGCTTTTTAACTACCTTAGCGACTTCGGCCTCAGTAATGGACAAGCCTATTCCCGTGTCCCCAGACTCTGCCTCCTCACTGGAGAACGTGTCGGTGGGATTGAGAAGGTCCTCAAAGTATTCCTTCCACCGCCCAATGACGTCTTCAGTCGAAGTCAGCAGCACACCATCTCCACTATATACAGTGCTAGTGGCACACTGCTTTCCCCTTCTGAGTCGCCTGACGGTTTGCCAGAATCTTTTCGGAGCCGACTTAAAGTCACTTTCCAAGGCCTCACCGAACTCTTCCCACACCCGGGTTTTTGCCTTGGCAACGACTGAAGCCGCAGATCGCTTGGCCTGTCGATACCTGCCAGCTGCCTCTGGTGTCCTACAGGCCAACCATGTCCGGTAGGATTCCTTCTTCAGCTTGACGGCATCTCTCACCTGGGGTGTCCACCACCGGGTTCGAGGATTACCGCCCCGACAGGCACCAACTACCTTGCGACCACAGCTACAGTCAGCCGCTTCAACAATGGAGGAGCGGAACATGGCCCATTCTGAGTCAATGTCCCCCACCTCCCCCGATATCTGGTCAAAGTTCTGACGGAGGTGTGAGTTGAAGATCAATCTGACAGGTTCTTCTGCCAGACGTTCCCAGCAAACCCTCACTATACGTTTGGGTTTGCCTGGTCTGACTGGCATCTTCCCCCACCACCTGATCCAACTCACCACCAGGTGGTGATCAGTTGACAGCTCAGCTCCTCTCTTTACCCGAGTGTCCAGTACACATGGCCGCAAGTCCGCTGACACGACTACAAAGTCAATCATTGAACTGCGGCCTAGGGTGTCCTGGTGCCATGTGCACTTATGGACATCCTTGTGTTCAAACATGGTGTTCGTTATGGACAAACTGTGGTTTGCACAGAAGTCCAAAAACTGAACACCACTCGGGTTCAGATCAGAGAGGCCATTCCTCCCAATCACACCCCTCCAGGTCTTACTGTCATTGCCCACATGAGCGTTGAAGTCCCCCAGTAGGACAATCGAGTCTCCAGGAGGAGCACTTTCAAGCACCCCTTCCAAGGACTCTATGAAGGCTGGGTATTCTGAACTGCTGTTCGGTGCATAAGCACAGACAACAGTCAGGACCCGTTCCCCAACCCGAAGGCGTAGGGAAGCTACCCTCTCGTCCACCGGGGAAAACCCCAACATACAGGCGCCGAGTCGAGGGGCTATGAGAAAGCCCACACCTGCCCGCCGCCTCTCACCATGGGCAACTCCAGAAAAGAAAAAAGTCCAGCCCCTCTCAAGGAGATTGGACCCAGAGCCCAAGCTGTGTGTTGAGGTGAGCCCAACTATATCTAGCCGGTATCTCTCGACCTCGCGCACCAACTCAGGCTCCTTCCCCGCCAGTGAGGTAACGTTCCAAGTTCCAAAAGCCAGTTTCAGCAACCGAGGATCAGAACGCCAAGGCCCACGCCTTCGGACACTGCCCGATCCACAATGCACCGCACCCCTACTACTGCCCCTCCCATCGGTGGTGGGTCGATGGGAGGGGGGACTCATGTAGCTCCTTCGGGCTGGGCCCGGCCGGGCACCATGAGTGAATGCCCGGCCACCAGACGCTCGCTGGCGAGCCCCTCCCCCAGGCCTGGCTCCAGGGTGGGGCCCCGGTAACCCTGATCCGGGCAGGGTACACGAGTCCTGCTTTGTTGTCCTCATAGGGGTGGTTATGGATCACACTTTGTCTGGCCTGTCACCTAGGACCAGTTTGCCATGGGAGACCCTACCAGGAGCTTTTGCTCCAGACAACATAGCTCCTAGGGTCCTTCAAGCACACAAACCTCTCCACCACGATAAGGTGGTGATCCATGGAGAGGAAGTTGCATAATTAACCAAAGAAATGAAATTAACCTGATATTTATTTACAGGACTACAATATTTGCAAGTCAAGAAAACAGTCAGTGTCAAAAAAACTTAAAGCCCTGTATTGACAATATAGTTTATGGTATGAAACCTTTATTTACATTCACAGTTGAAAAACGGAAAGAGCCTATCAACACTACTAAGTGTATCAACAGTTACAGCAGTGCAGTGCCAAATGTTAAACTACACTATTTGGTTAAAAGTTTGTAGACACCTGCATATCCAACGTTTTGTCCAAAAGTATGAACAAGTTTGTCCCCCCTCTATTGCAGTGAGTGTTTCTACTGTTATGGTAAGGCTTTACACTTGACATTAGTGAGAGAATTTGATTGCATTCAGCCATAAGAGCATTAGTGAGGTCAGGTACTGATGTCAGATAATTAATTCCTGGTCACAAATGGCACTCCAACTCATCACAAAGGTACTAGATGAATCTCCTTCACATTCCTACTGTTCCACAGCTCACAGGCAGTCATGGGCCAGAGGTTAGGGATCTGGCCCTGTGAACGGAAGGTTGCCGGTTCGATCCCCAGTGCTGACAGTCCATGACTGAGGTGTTCTTGAGCAAGATACCTAACTCCCAACTGTTCCCCTGGTGCTGTGGATAGGGCTGCCCACTGCTCTGGGCAAGTGTGCTGGGTTAAATGTGGAGGTGGAATTTCCCCATTTGAGGGGTTAAAAAATTATCATTTAATGCTGGTGGACTTTATACCCCTCTAGCCAAGGCCTGGCAGTGGCATAATGCTCCCGAGCATCCTATTGAACTGGAAATATTTGTCATGGAAACATTACAAGCTGTATGTGTGCAGTCTAACACCTGGGTGCACCTTAATAAAAAGATGCAGCTAAGTTGAGATATAGTGCACCTTCTCACAAATATGTTTCTCAAAAGTTAATAACATAATTAAATGGAGAAAAGAATAGATGAAAAAATAGCACATGGTTTAAAAAGGTTCACAAGTTACAAACATAATATTGAAGTCATCTACTTAAAATGTAAAAACTGAATAATGAAATAAATTATTAACAAATTATGGAGTGAAAGATATAAATGTCTACATCGTAAGTCAACTGACTAAATAGAGATTTGAAAAAGAAAAGATATTCTTCAAGCATAACTGACAGGTTTGAAAACCTTTAAAAGTCTTAAAGGCATGACAGAAAATAAAAGAATAAGAAGAATAATTGGAAGCATTGTAATTACCTGGATTTCCTCATCACTGATCAAGCCTCCCACACCTTTCTGACAAAGAATTGAGAGGAGCCTGTAAGCAAACATAATTAATTCATTAAGTGGATGTTCCTACAGAGAGCATGTTTAATACAGTTTGCCATATGTCCATCATAACTTGGAGCAGTTACTTACTTTGTATGTGGGTAAGGGTAAGGTTTGTCGGATCCACATTTAAAGCTTTTGTTCAGGAGGGCTTCTTGCTGTACATCAGCACAATCTGTGTGTAACCACTTTTCACAGAATTCACACTGTACCCAGGTGAATTTAGAAACATCTGGATATAGGGATCTGTACCAGTTCACAACAATTAAATTAGTCAGAACAATGGTTTTACGAACGTTTGAATGAAAATATTGTTGAGGAGTATGTACAATGTACCTCTCTGCTCTATGTCCAGTCATGCTCTGGTACGTGCATGCATAAATTTTGCTAGCCAAGCAATCTGTATCATGTGTTGCGAGTCTCTATAATAAACAATAATTAAAATAGTGTTGTCACTGACACAAGTTGACATTTTAATAGATGCTGATTTTATAAATGAATAAATAAATAAACCATCAACTTACTGGCAAGTGCCCAAGTCCCAAATGTTCTGAAATGCATTACTGGGGAGAAATATATATATAAATATATATATATATATATATATATATATATATATATAAAAAACAACATTCTAGATTGTGGATGCAGCAGATGAATCTGTCTGAAAAAGTTGTTGCAACCATTTGTAAAGACATTGGCTAAATATGATTAAACTTGAAGCTTAAATTATTCAAGCTTAAACTATTAGTAACGTACTGTGTTGACGACTGGGATCTATGCATCTTTAGTTAATATTAACAAAGCTTATGAACAATCAGTCTACACCTGCATTATAATGCATTAGAATTCAGTCTAGTCATATTTCATTTTATAATACAGTATGTAAACAGAAGTAGTTAAACAGCTGTACCAAATAATATACAATAAACAAGATCTAGAAAGAATAGAAATATGCAGCTATGTTCTCTTGTTAAGGTAGACATAAAAATATGTACCATAGCAATTCCGTGTCCTGGGCTTCAATTGTTTTGTTTTTCCCCAAAGAATCATACAGTCTGATTTCAGATGTCCTAAAAGACCTAAAAACAATAAAAGTAAAAATTATTTTTGTTATCAGGGCCAAGACTAAACATTATAAATATTACAACATTTTAACAGACAGTTACATAGTTATACATTCTGTTTTGCTTACTTTTTAAATTTATTTAACAAAAAGTTAATGTACCTCATTTGGTTGGTTAATTGGAAAAAGACCAACTGAAAAATGCTGCCAGCTCTTTCTGTTTTCTTCTTCTAGGGACAATCCTTTAATTTCCATACCTTCCTTTACCCCTTCTTTCTTGTTTGCTGCCAATTATAGTTTAAACAATACTTCAGTATTTCCTCACCTTTTTCCATCCATCCATCCATTTTCTAAGCCGCTTCTCCGTCAGGGTCGCGGGGGGGTGCTGGAGCCTATCCCAGCAGTCTTCGGGCGGAAGGCAGGATACACCCTGGACAGGTCGCCAGAGCATCGCAGGGTCCTCACCTTTTTATTGATTCAAATTATGAAATGCAAATAACAGTTACACAAACCTGTTCCAGAAATACCAAGTCTTCCACTGCTGTCTACTTCTAATGGGTCCAATGCAATTCTCATCATGTCTTCTTTGAATTTCTGATTTACCTTCTAATTATGTAGGTGGAACATGAGTCTCAAGGAAAACATGAAATGCCTGTCCTTCATAATGCAAAGAAAATACCGACTTGAGGCCAGTTCTTGATTAAGTTGCTCTGCCACTGCTGTGTTTACAGTGGAGCGAAGCTCTGGAAAAAGATCTAGACTTCTCAATCTCTCTTCTGGGCGTTTTTGATTTTTCTGGTGAAATCGATCATAGAGGCTGTAGTTTTCATTAGTTCCTGTCACTGGATGGGGTCTTGATTGAACAGCAGTACAGTCCATCTCTTTGATGCCTTTAAACTGACTAACAGTAAGCCATGAAAGCGAAATCTGTAATGTTTTCTTTAATGCCTTTTCAATATTTTTAGTTTTCCATCGTATGGCTGGAAAAAACCTTGTTCTGTCCTGTTATTGAGGTGTCTTGATACACGGCCTGCTACGTCACAAATGTAAACATTTGGGGAGTGCTGAAAGCTCAGGAGGGCATCAGCATGGTCCCTTGCAGACTCTTGCCACCACAAAGGGGAGCAGTAATAAACAATTGAATATTGACAAGAGACATGTAAAACGCCACCTAAAAAAAAAAGACACAGATCCATACAATACTTAAATGTACAATAGTACAAAAAAAACATTTTGTGTATAATGCCATATTTATTGATTTTATATTACACTTACCCCCAGCTTTCTGCAATTTCACAAACATTTTTGGATAAATGTCTTTGTAGAGTATGAGTTCTTGTAGCCGGTTCAAGATGTCCTCTCTTGTTCCCTCTGTTGAAACACCCAGTGCTTCGCAAGGTGAGACAAGTTCTGCTTTCTGTACCTATGGAAAGATGAAGCACACATTTCTTAATCATATACTTTTCAATATCATAATCTAGATATTTAAGTGAATATTGTTTAAATATGTATACTCAACCTTTTTTTTCAATCAAATCTAGAATGTAATCTTCATTAATCTCTGTGTTGGCCACCTTGCCTTTTTTTACCCATATTACTTTTCTGCCATAGTCCCTTCAGTATTTCTGTTTTGGGAACTATATCTCCAGCTCTAGTATTCTCTCCAACCCAAGGTGCCAACTCAGAATATGTCGATATGCTTGAAAAGGGATTGTGTGTTCTTCCACCTAAAGCAAATAAAGAAAACAACAATAAATAAAAGACAGTAAAATATAATGCTCTAACATTAGCATTTCAAGATTTCACATATTCCCTGACCAGACACTACTGATTTTTCTCATCAACTGATTTTAAAGCCGATAAGGAGCTGAATTGTTGTGCTGAGTCAAGAAATACTTGAAAGAATGCAGTACAGTGGGGTCACCACCAGCAGAATTAAAAAACACTGCCTCATTGCAAACATTATACTGCATTATATTTTAATTACCAGTGCAAAATCCAGAAGCAATCACCTAATTTTCCAAGTTCTGCCACTTTGCTTTCATATTTACACAAAGGTCTTCAGCTCTCACTGTGTCAGGATCAGGTTTCTTCAATGCTAAAACATGGAGTAAGCACATATATCAATGATTCCAAACACTTTAAGGCTCCATGCTCAGTACATTTTAGTTCTCCCTGCTCCTAACACACCTCATCTGACTGTGCAATAAATTACCAAGACTTAGTTGAAAAGGATGTGTTAGAGCAGGGAAAACACTAAAATGTTCAGGGCAGAGGGGCCTCCAGATCCAAGGTTTATGAGCCACAGACATAGAAGAAAAACACACACACACACTTTTCTTAATTTCTTATTCTCTAGGATGTATTTTGGTTATTCCATCTGAATTTGCGTTACCGAATCATAAGACAAATTATTCAGTAACTGCATGAAATAAATGCAATTCATTTATTTATTTATTTTGTAAAACCTTTCCTCAAATAAACAGAAAATGTGTTTTATGATCACACATATTGCTATATGCTTACAATTTTCTGCTGAAAGCCAAAAATCTCTCTCTTTGTATTACTTTATAAAAATAATTTTTGCAGTTTATCACTGAAGAGACAGTTTATAGCCCAGATTTGTAAGTTTTTTTCAGTAGAAAAAACTGAATTCAGCTTCTTTTATTATAACGGTATGAAATACCGTTTAATCATTGCTCTATAAAGAATCATCCAAAAGTGTTTTTATCAGCTGTCATCAGTCAAAGAAGCATTTTCAGTGCTAAACAGAACTCCTTTTGCTTAGAGTGTATATATACCTGGAATGTCAAATGCAAAGGGTGGTGTCCACAGCGATAACAAAAGAACCCATAACTGTAATCCCTCAATGCAGAGAAATGGAAAAAGGCTTTTCTTATTGTATCATGGGGGACTTTGCAGCCACTTAAATCTTCCATGATTGAAAGAGTCTGACCAATTGCTGTGTGGTTCTGTAAATTAAAAGTAAAACTTTCACAATTAGGTCAGTCTAATCACTTTAAAGGACAAACTAACTAGATGCAAAATATAGTCTACTATCTAGTTTCATTAAACTCCTACCTTAAGTGCAGCTGTTAAAGTAAGGCAAAGCTGGGTGGTCAGGAAGACTTGGTTGTTGTAATTGTGAAATCCAGATGTATACTCTTGAAATCTAACTGTTGTTTTGCAGACTGGACAGTCCTTGATGTAGACATGAACTCCTAAAAGGTTACATTTTTTTGTTAGTTGTCATTTAATACTAGCAGCACTGCAAATTCTAGCAACTAAAGATAATTAAATCTAATAATACAAACCTTTGGTAACAGAACAAAGTCCATATACAACTGGCATTACTTCTGCCTTTGCACCGGCAACTCCATTGCCCAGTTTCAGTGTCAAAAGTGACCCGGGTTCTACCAAATTTGCACCAATTGTCACTTTCTCCGGTGTACACAGAAAAGTGCACATACCTTTTTGAAAATCCAAAGTCACCATAAAATACAAGATAGACACAGCAAGATTTTTCTTTGCAGGCATGATTTTTCAGTTTGATGCATTCATTGACCCTGGATAAAGACATCAAGCCTTTATCCATCATGTTTTGAAGATAATCTTCCTTAAGCACAGCTGGAGGAATATGAACTGATGCTGTCTGTACTCTGCTGAGATGAAGGCATTCCCTGGTCTTCCACTTCTTTCTGCTATATCCATGTATTGCTTACAATTATCAACTTCACATGCAATTACTTGATTTTTTATGGATTTCATGACATGGATGGGAACATGAAGTCCAGTTTTATCCTTGGCAGTGAAGAAAATCCCCCTCTTCTCATCAGGGCAAAATATGGGTTCTGTCACACTTGCAGGGATTACATTTTGGTGCCTTTTGAAATTGTATTCACTTGAAAATGTGATGTGGCATGTGTGACATTTCACTTCACTATCAGGTTCTTTTTTATAGCCTCTTCTTGTAGTTTTGATGTTTGCTCCGATGGCTCTAATAAAGAATGAATCACACATTATGGATTAATTAAAGGTATTTATGTCTCATAGCTTTGAAAGTCACACTTAACTGTAAATGTGGCATAAGAAATAGAGAACATATTACCACTCAAGGAATTATATAGGCTTTCTGGAGCATTATATAGGCTTTTCTTTGGCTTGGTTACAGATATTTTTTGTGGAAATCTATAGTGTTGCTAGGTAGGCCCTAGGTCAGATTATTGTTTTTTTTTCTTTGTATATTGTTATATGCAGAGCAGAACACCTGTTTTTTCTACCTTTTTGGTGAAATAGCCTGCAATGTATATGAAAGGTTTAAATTTGTTGTGTCTAATGTAACAGTTAATTATTATTAAACATTGAATTATTTTTGCCAGCAATAAGTAACATGTTTTTAAAAGGAATTAGTAATGATTCTTATATGTACCATGAGAATTTAAATGAACTTCAAAGTTTGAACGTTTAAGAATAATTTTCCCACACTGGGGGCAATGCCAATGACTTCTTATTGAATCCTTAATCTCTGCACACATGCATGGTATTGTGAATCTGTCTGAAAAGAAAATATATTTTAGTAGTTATAGTCTATTAGACTATTATATGAGAGGTCTAATAGGCCAATATTCAAACTTCTCTTATCCTATTCTCTTACACATATTATCTAGTCTCTTACACATACAACCCAAACTCTTAAGAAACCTCCTACACACATAAAATGCTCTTCACAAACTCACGCTTTATTGAGTGTGAGAGAGCTTGGTAGTTTGTGTGACAGTGCATGATTAGCATGCCAGAGAGTATAGAGCTTGTGAGACTTTGATAATGTGTGTGAGACAGTTTTATAATCATGGTTTCTGATTGACTTACACAGAAAATTTGCAGACAACTTCAAGACCACAGTGAGACTATTCATCCACCATGAAGCAGTCGAAAGAAGCAAGGGAATGACTAATATTAGTGTAACTGAAGCATTGGTCATCTTTCTTCTTCAGACTGTGGCATGATGTTAAAATTAAAGAAGCTGACCTTTTTGTGGTCAAAAACTTGGCTGCAACTTCTCTTAAGCTTTTCTAAGCTCTTTTACACTCTTTTATACACTAAACACACTATAGCTGTCAAAATCCCAATAACAGAATTAAATATCACTGTCAGAGAGTTTGGCAGTGTGTGTACTAGTTTTGGTGATGTGTGTGAAAGTGTGTTAATGAGTGTAAGAGGTTTTATAGTGTATGTGACAGCTAATTGTGTTTGAATGTTTGAATATGCCTCACATATTCTTTTGGAATTTACCTGCTTAGTCAATTGTAATGTAACCTCTGATTTTTTTTATTTTAATAACACTTTAGTTTGAGTGGTCCTTTGTAGATGATTAATAAACTCTTAAAAGTATAACAGCAACATATTCACAGAAGCTGTATCCTAATCCTAATCCTAACCTGAAGCTCAACCGAAAACCTAAAAACTCTTTCCCTGGCCCTAATCATAAAATAAACCAAAAGCTAATCCAGTTAAGATTCAGTTACAGAATGGTGTCAGCAGTGTGTCTGTAACTGCTTGTTTAGGATGTTGAGATGGTGTGTATTAGATCTGTTACATGTTCAGTGAGTTTTCAGGTTAACATCTACAAATATAAACTTTGTCACTTAAAGTGAGAAACAACTGAATTTGACAGCTTAAAAAAAACATTATGTAGTTAATTAAAATGTCAATAATCTACTCAAAGTATTGAGATGATTCACTTGTGCTACATCATTGATATTGTGTTGATGTTACGGAGAGTCCGTTTAATATTTAATCTGAAAAGCACCGCTCAAAATAAACTTACTAACCTGTATTAACACATAAACCAATCAAATTCACACAAACATAAACATGAAACGTAAAATGGTTTACATGTTTGGAGAGCCTCTCCAATGTAACTCTCATAGCAAACAATATAAAGGTAAATATTACAAAAAATGTGATTCAATGCTTACCTTCATTTTTATCTGCATAATATATGGCAAATCTCAAATGTTTAGACCAAAATGTCTTTCCGGGCAGATTGTCGTCTTCTTGCAGTAGGGGCATTGTGAAGTGTTTGCTTTTTTTTCAGTTCTGTCACTGATGCCAATTCGGTACTTTTTCCCTGATAATCAATGTCAGTATAGTCTAATTATACAAACATTACATATACATAAAAATATAGTCTAACAGGCTAAACAGATTAGTTACGTTGGACTACGCCTTACCTGACATGATCACAAAACTGACATAGCCTGTACAATCATGTGACTCAACTCAGTTTAAACTTCGGTGTAAACCTTTTTATGTTTCATTAAACACTTATTATATATATACATTTACATCCGACATACAGTATGTTAGCGCCTGGTTCATGCTTTACAATGAGAAAAATCACGTGGTGTTTGTTGGGGTTGCAGAGCATCATGACTGTGACGTCAAGGATAGTTTATTAACGACAAATTATAGCTGTAAAGCAAACATTATCTTTACCAGCAAACAGCGTTCAGCAGAATCATACACGGTTTCCCAGAGTAGGTTTGGACTGTAATTCCCTTTAAATGGAAAACAGGAGTCTAGAACTAGACTCAATCCCTGTACAGGGAAACTGACCACAACTGTAAGAAAAGCATGCTGTGAGATGAAAAAAGACACATGTAAGGCTTTTTAATAGATTGTGTGGGCAGAACTGTTATATACATGCATTTAATATACTTTTCATGTGTTAAAACTTTTTAAACTAGCTTAAATCTCCATTTATATTTGGGGGAAAACAGAGACAAATACCCACTTCACTTTCTGTAACTGCATTTAAACCCATATTTCACATAGTAAAATGTAAAAATACAACATATACAGTCTAAAATATAATTGGTACAACGTGACATGGCTTGTGAATTGATGTGTTTCAACATAAATCTACTGGGGCAGCCGCTGTTCCGTTGTGTGTACCGGCACAGTGGCCGCTGTCCCGTACTTCCGGCATTCCTGTGACGGAACAAAGTGGGACGGCACAGCAACATCTCGGCTACAACCGGCTCTCGGAGTGGGAGAGCAATATCCGAGAGAGGCTACGAACCTTTAGAAGACGAGTAATACTGAGTTTAAAAATGCGGTTAAGCTAAAATATACCTTCAAGCTCACAACACTGCTCCGTCAGTGAAATGCATAAGAGGCTCTGTTTCTTCTGCATAGTAAGCCTTTATATTGTTTTCTGACAAATACCCCTTCCCCGTTAATATCGTAACAAATACATGGGAGGAATACATACAGAAGACAATGGACAGAGGTTTCTTTTTCTTTTTTGAGGCTATTTCGGTGGGGGCCCTCATCACACAGATGGGTGAGGCTTTCCCCTATGGCTGGACGTTCCTTCCAGCCCTACACAGGGTCTATTATTTGAGACCCCATCCTTGGAACCAGATTTATGTTCATGGTCGAGTTATATTTCTATTGCTTTCAGTGTAAAGGGGCTGCTAAATCCAGTCAGACGTAAGAAAATTATATCTAAAAAAAGAAGAAAGAACAAGCCCATGTGGTGTACCTACAAGAAACTCCTTTAAGTGAGAAGGAACCCAAAACATTGAAGGGTATGGGCTTTACTCATTTGTTTTTCTCAACATATAAATGAGGACATAGGAGGGAGTTGCTACTCTTGTTTCGAGTAAGTTACATTTTGAGAAAAAAATGGAAATGGGAGACAAAGAGGGCAGATTTATTTTAGTACAGGGAAAAGTAGAGGGACAACCAGTCACCTTACTAAATATATATGCATCCTCAGGAAGTGATTTTAGTTTCTTTCAGAAGATCACTAATATTATGGTAACAAAAACAGAAGGAATCTTGATATGTGGAGGAGACTTTAATATACATCTACAACCGAAGTTGGATTCTTCTAGTGGAAAAACCAATGAACCAAAGGCACTACATAAGAAAATAAATACTCTGTTTAAGGAAGATGGTTTAATTGACATATGGAGAGATCTATTTCCTAACAGACGGGATTATACATATTATTCTGCTCCCCATTCCCATTACACAAGAATGGACTACTTTATAACATTCGCAACAGACAAAGATAATATAAACTCCTGTGGAATAGGAACAATAGATTTAAGTGATCATGCAATTATATACCTGTGTGTTGACCTTGGTATACGGACAAAGAATAGTATATGGAGACTGAACACAAGTCTACTTAATGACCTTGCTTTAAAGAACAAATTAAAGCAGAAATTACAAACTATTTGGAATTTAATGATAACGGGGAGGTTTCCCCGCCCATTTTGTGGGATACTCTAAAGGCAGTTCTACGTGGTAAGATAATAGCAATATCATCTTACAAGAAAAAAGTAAAGAATCAGAGAGTGGAGGAGTTACAAAGGAAACTGAAGGAACTAGAAAAAAAACACAAGTCATACCTGGCGCAAAACACGTTTGAGGAAATTAGGAAAATTAGATATGAAATTAATAGTTTGACTACACAAGAAATTAAAACAAAGCTAAAGTTTTTTAAACAGAGATATTATGAAAGTGGGTCTGAATCAATGAAAATATTGGCATGAAAATTGAAAAAAAAAGATAGCAGGATCCGAGAACAAAGAAAATAAAACATAAGCTAAATGAAATTCAAGATGCCTTTGAAATATTTTATAAAACGCTATATTCTAAAATCCCAGGGGGAAGTGTGACCCAGACTGATGCCTTTTTGAACTCATTAGAGTTATCTACTTTAAATGATAAACAAAATGTAATGCTTATTGACGATATAACTGAAGAATTGAATGCGGCAATCAGTAAACTTCAATTGAGCAAATCACCAGTATTGGATGGTTTTACAGCAGAATGGTACAAGGAATTCCGTAACGAACTAGTTCCGGTTATGCTTCCTACATTGAACTGGGCACAAACACCACCAAGCTGGAAGGAAGCAGTAATTTCAGCTATATTAAAGGAAGGCAAGGACAATACAGAGTGTGGTCATACAGACCAATATCTGTCCTAAATATAGATTATAGACTTTTTACTTCTATCATGGCTAAACGATTAGAGGAGTTTTTACCCACTCTGATTCACAATGATCAGACTGGTTTTGTAAAACAGCGTCAAACACAGGACAACATACGAAGATCCCTACATGTCATAGATCATATACAAAAAAATAAAATAAAAGCAATGGTGATGAGTGTTGATGCTGAAAAGGCATTTGATTCAGTTAACTGGACTTTTCTTTATAGAGTTTTACACAGATTTGGCCTACACAATACAATTATTACAAGTATACAGGCTTTATATAATAACCCAGTAGCCAGGATTAAGATTAACGGATATTTATCAACAGCTTTACTATAGAAAGAGGCTCTAGACAGGGATGTGCATGGTCACCTCAGTTGTTCGCTCTATACTTGGAGCCACTGGCTCAATTTATTAGACAAAATGAAGAAATTAGCGGAATTACGATTAAAGGGGTAGTGCATAAACTGGCTTGCTATGCCGATGATATCCTTGTATACTTAGCAAAACCAATACATTCCTTACCCCATCTGATGCAGTCGTTTGAACTATATGGTCAACTCTCAGGATATAAAATTAATGTAAGTAAAACACAGCTACTTTCATATAACTATAATCCACCAGAAACAATTACAAATAGGTACCCTCTGACCTGGCACACAGAATATCTAAAATATCTAGGTATTACAATACCAAAAGACCTCGCAAAATTATCGGAAAGTAATTATCAGCCTATAAATGAAAGAATCAAGGATGACATCGCAAGATGGAATCTTATTCCTTTTTTCAGTTTTAGCTCGAGGATTGAATCCATTAAAATGTACTACATAGATTGTTATACTTATTCCAAACCCTACCTATAGAGATTAATCAAAACCAATTTGATGAATGGGATAAAACGATATATATCGTCGAGATATATATGGCAAGGAAAAAGGCCTAGAGTCAGCCTTAAAACCTTACAATTAATCAAAGAAATAATCTCTAAGAGATTATTACTTCACAGCACAAATGAGGGCTGTGATATACTGGTGCAACCCACTATATAATGCACACTGGAAGAATATTGAAGAAAAAATAACCCCCATACCTATACAGGCAATCCTAGCAGATGACAACTTACAAGTATACATAAATACTAATGATAACCCATAGGTGAAATGGACCCTTAAAATATGGAAAACTATTATAAAAGAATACAAATTAGAGGGAGACATTGGAATCCTCAAATGGTGTGCATATGACTCCAACTTTACATCGAATAAATTGGATTCCAGATTTAAGGACTGGACGACCAAGGGAATAACAGCAATGTGTACAATAGTGGAAGATTTCTATCGATATTTACAGATGCGAAATTTTATTAAAACAGAGGCACAAAAGGTAACTGATTTAAGGGCAGGTCTGATGGATTTGTTCAGGAAAGCAAATAATGCAGATATCAGCGGTAGAATTATTTCATGTCTATATGGAGCCCTGTCAGATTTAAAAACACATTCAACTTTATACATTAAAACAAAATGGGAGAAGGAAGGAGGGATAACTATATCAGACGAAGAATGGAAAATAATATGGAGATATCAATGGAAATGCACCAGGTCCCAGTATTGGAGAGAAAACCCTGATACGATATTTTCTTACACCCTCTCAGAAGGCCCATTATAATAATAAAAACCCATGAGACAGTTCCTCTCAGATTTGGAAAAATGGGTTAAATATGTCACACCCCTTAGGCCTGATTTCATATTCATAAACTAATTATATTTCTGAATAGACAAGATCACTCCCTGAGAAAATGTCTTTGCTAGTTACCAATAGCTTAGAGAAAAAGACGGTCCTGAGCTCAGATACTGCTACAAACAAGTCACAGTAGATACCCAGAGAAAAGGGAACAGAGTTGAACACAGACCAGTGCAATACAATAATGTATTGTCAACGTAAACAAAGATCAATAAAAATTGAGGTGGTTGTGAACGACGATGAAGCTTTAATTGAAATTCGACTTAGACTGACTGTATTTCTACCTCTAAGTTAAATGAGAACGTTTACATTTAAATCCATCCATCCATCCATCCATCCATCCATCCATCAATTAATCATCTTCCACTTCTCCGGGGTTCGGGTCGCGGGGGCAGCATCCTGAGCAATGAGGCCCAGACCTCCCTTTCCCCAGCCACTTCCACTAGCTCCCTGGGAGGGATTCCGAGGCGCTCCCAGGCCAGCTGGGCGATATAGTCACGCCAGCGTGTCCTGGGTCTTCCCCGGGGTCTCCTCCCCGGTGGACTTGCCTGTGACACCTCCCTAGGGAGGCGTCCAGGAGGCATCCTAGCAAGATGCCCGAACCACCTCAACTGGCTCCTCTCGACGTGGAGAAGCAGCGGCTCTACTTTGAGTCCCTCCCGGATGACCAAACTTCTCACCCTATCTCTAAGGGAGAGTCCAGCCACCCTTCGGTGGCAAAGGGCAGCCCTGACGGAGTCCAACTATCACTGGCAACAAGTCTGACTTACTGCCATGCGGACCAAACTCCTGCTTTGTTTGTACAGGGCCTGAATGGCTCGTAGCAAAGAGCCATGTACCCCGTACTCCCGAAGCACCTCCCACAGAATACCCCGGGGAACACAGTCGAATGCCTTCTCCAAATCCACAAATCCTCCCATGAACACTCCAGAATCCTGGAGAGGGTAAAGAGTTGGTCCAGTGTTCCACGACCAGGGCGGAACCCGCACTGCTCCTCCTGAATCCGAGGTTCGACTATAAGCCGGACTCTCTTCTCCAGTACCCCTGCATAGACCTTACCAGGGAGGCTGAGGAGTGTGATTCCCCTGTAGTTGGAACACACCCTCCGGTCCCCCTTTTTAAAAAGAGGCACCACCACCCCAGTCTGCCAATCCAGTGGCACCACCCCGATGTCCACGCAATGTTGAAAAGGCGTGTCAGCCAAGACAGCCCCACAACATCCAGAGCCTTGAGGAACTCGGGACGGATCTCATCCACCCCTGGAGCCCTGCCGCCAAGGAGCTTTTTAACTACCTTAGCGACTTCTGCCTCAGTAATGGACAAGCCTATTCCCGTGTCCCCAGACTCTGCCTCCTCACGTGTTGAACGTGTTGGTGGGACTGAGAAGGTCCTCAAAGTATTCCTTCCACCGCCCAATGACATCTTCAGTCGAAGTCAGCAGCACACCATCTCCACTATATACAGTGCTAGTGGCACACTGCTTTCCCCCTCTGAGTCACCTGGTGGTTTTCCAGAATCTTTTTGGAGCCGACTTAGTCACTTTCCAAGGCCTCACCGAACTCTTCCCACACCCGGGTTTTTGCCTTGGCAACGACTGAAGCTGCAGATCGCTTGGCCTGTCGATACCTGCCAGCTGCCTCTGGTGTCCTACAGGCCAACCATGCCCGGTAGGACTCCTTCTTCAGCTTGACGGCATCTCTCACCTGGGGTGTCCACCACCGGGTTCGAGGATTACCGCCCCGACAGGCACCAACTACCTTGCGACCACAGCTACAGTCAGCCACTTCAACAATGGAGGAGCGGAACATGGCCCATTCTGAGTCAATGTCCCTCACCTCCCCCGATATCTGGTCAAAGTTCTGACGGAGGTGTGAGTTGAAGATCAATCTGACAGGTTCTTCTGCCAGACGTTCCCAGCAAACCCTCACTATACGTTTGGGTTTGCCTGGTCTGACCGGCATCTTCCTCCACCACCTGATCCAACTCATCACCAGGTGGTGATCAGTTGACAGCTCAGCTCCTCTCTTTACCCGAGTGTCCAATACACATGGCCGCAAGTCTGATGACACGACTACAAAGTCAATCATTGAACTGCGGCCTAGGGTGTCCTGGTGCCATGTGCACTTATGGACATCCTTGTGTTCAAACATGGTGTTCGTTATGGACAAACTGTGGTTTGCACAGAAGTCCAAAAACTGAACACCACTCGGGTTCAGATCAGAGAGGCCATTCCTCCCAATCACACCCCTCCAGGTCTTACTGTCGTTGCCCACGTGAGCGTTGAAGTCCCCCGGTAGGACAATCGAGTCTCCAGGAGGAGCACTTTCAAGCACCCCTCCCAAGGACTCTAGGAAGGCTGGGTATTCTGAACTGCTGTTCGGTGCATAAGTACAGACAACAGTCAGGACCTGTTCCCCAACCTGAAGGCGTAGGGAAGCTACCCACTCGTCCACCGGGGAAACCCCCAACATACAGGCGCCGAGTCGAGGGGCTATGAGAAAGCCCACACCTGCCCGCCGCCTCTCACCATGGGCAACTCCAGAAAAGAAAAAAGTCCAACCCCTCTCAAGGAGATTGGACCCAGAGCCCAAGCTGTGTGTTGAGGTGAGCCCGACTATATCTAGCTGGTATCTCTCAACCTCGTGCACCAACTCAGGCTCCTTTCCCACCAGTGAGGTAAAGTTCCAAGTTCCAAAAGCCAGTTTCAGCAACCGAGGATCAGAACGCCAAGGCCCACGCCTTCGGACACTGCCCGATCCACAATGCACTGAACCCCTACTACTGCCCCTCCCATCGGTGGTGGGTTGATGTTTTACATTTAAATGCAGATATTTACTTACTTTTACACAGTTCATACACTCACAGCTTTCTACCTTACGTGTTCATAATGATTTATTTATTCCCTTTTTAATTCGTTATACGTTATTCAAAGGCATCCCGTTCAAATGAATACGGTCATCATGATGATTACAGTCATCCAGTCCAACAGGCGGCGCGCTCGCGCCCGGAAGCGCGCGCTAGTGGAAAGAATTTCAGTTCAGTTACCGAACCGGTTCTTTAGAATGATCCACTTTAGTGAGTCAAAGATCTGGTTCAGTGTATGGTTCAATCAGTAGTCAACGTTGGCTGCGTCAAACTACCCTAAAAGTTAGCGTTTCATTGTTTTTTCAGATTTTACAGTCTTTGGCATGTTGTTCGAAAGCATACTGGTTAATTAATAAATTATTACAAAGTGCAGGGTGATAGCTAATAATTTAACTGGCACTGTCCTATCAGGATATGCTCCAGTTAACTAGTCTTAGTTAACTAATTGACATCAGTATAAAAACTGATGACATTGGAACTTATAAGAAGGCCCCAATTTTCCATAAGGCCTACTTTTCAATTAAAATTCCCCCTCTGCCGTTCTCCCCACTCCTCCACCTTCGTCCAGAGTAGACAGATGTCTGCTGGAGATCCTGTAGCAAAGGTTCAGAATTGGTGAGTCGGATCGAGCCGGTTCAAAACTGCGATTCGTTCATGAGTCGGATACGGCCAGTACGAGCGGTCGACGTCACTTTGGCGCCGAAAGGTTCGGGTTTGAGCGCGCGTAGCACGGCGGATGTCAATACCGACGTTACGGTAAAGAAAAAGGAGTATCTGAATATCTGAACTGCATTTACTCCACAGCTAACATGCAGCGGAACATAGCGTGAGTGTTTGTTCGTTTTATTCTCTCTTCTGCGGATAGTGAACGCAGATGAATTTACATTAGTGTGTGTTTAATATGATGGCAGCAGCAGCGGCAGCGAGCCAACTCAGCTAGCTATTATGTTATCACGCTGGAACTGTTCTGAGAACACGTTAAACATCACGTTATTCGTGATATGTAGTGTAGTATTAGGTTATATATGTTTATTCTTTTCGGCGTGTGTTTATTTTACAGAGGAAGTCTTAGCGTTAAGTGTGTTAAGCGGATGTGTTTTTGTCCTCGCCGGGTAACATTAGTCTAACTGTTCTTAGCTAGCGTTAGCTAACGGGCTGTCTTTTTGTGCAGGTCTGCATAAAAGAAAAACAGTGTTTGATTCGGAGTAGGGTAATCTAGTTTGAGACTTTGGTTTATCAAAAATTGTTTAACGCTAGTCAGTCCGCCGACGTAGCCGGCTAACGAGGCTAAAATGGGCTTTTATTCGCCAACGTCTTGTTCGAATTCCATGTTCCATCCTAAATGGTGCAGACGCTAACTAACTAACTAACTATGCAGTTAACTAGCGAGTTAACTAACTAGTTAACCAACTAACTAGCTAGTTAACTAACTGCTGCGCCGTTTAAGGCGGAACGGGAAAATTTGATGGAGGAGCTGGCGGGTAGGAAGCCAACTTATGCTTTGCGGCTCACACAATATTTTGGTATCGATATTTTGTCGGGTAGCATTAATCTTAGAGATAACACTGAGTGCATCTGCTTGACAGAATTATTAGCTGTAGAACAACAGGCCGAAACAACCAACCACGAACTTCTGTGTATTTTACAGATTTTTTTCCCCAGCCTTTAACAATGTTGTCGCTCTCCCAGTGCAGGAGAGATTGAAAACATGGCAATTTCTCACATTTTAACCAGAAGTGCTTCTTCAGGTCTTTTTTTCAGCCAATGAAATGTAAGGAGAAGAATGATGGACCGGTTAAAGGGAAGTCAGAGTAAGTGAAGGCGCACTGGTTTAACTTTAGTGTCTACATGCTTGAAGGAGATGCTTAGTTTTAGCTTTTTGTAGAATGATAGAAATGCAAGTTACATCTTAGAAATTTTTGAGCTGCTTTCAAAGGAATCTTATTCCTTAGAGTAATTAGCTTTGGTATACAGTGCTCTCTGCAATTATTACAGCTTTAGTAATTTACTCACTCCACCAAAATGCACCACAGAGCACCACAGGAAGTCATTCTTACCTGTGGCCATCAAACTCTATAATTCCTCAGTGTGTGATTCACAAAACTCAATACGAAGCTGTTCATATGTGCAATAATAACAATTGTGTGTGCAATAATTCAGAGGGACACTAACTTAATTTAAATAATTGTAACTGCTTCATACCTGATATTTCACATTACTATCACAATCACTGCCCCTTTACTATACTCGTAAGTACTTAAATCTTGTGTACATACTGTAAATTTCTCTATATTGTCTTAAATTATTAGTAAAGTGTTTATTTTTACATATGTGGCTGCAACTGTAACAGCTGCAGTTTCCCCCTGGGATCAATTAAGGAATCTGAATCTGAATTCAACAGCTAAAAAGTTGAGCAGTTTTTCCTGCTGAAGGCCTGAATTTCTTTGCATATCAATGAATAATGTTTCTTCATATCCTTTTTGCTTATCTTTACTGACGTTGCCAATCATTAGAATTACTATTAATCCTTCTTTTGCTATGCTTATGTGGTCACTTTTCTTTCTTCTAGACCAATTAAAAGCCCCCTCAAAACTCAGAATGGTGAGAGAGAATGTGATTCCCCAGTGAAGAAGACAAGCAGACGCAGCCGACCAATCATAGATAGTGATGACGAAGACGAGCCAACAGTGCAAGAAGTCGCCTCCATACAGGACAGGGACCAAGCAGCCAAGCCAGACAAGGAGAAAGTACAACGCATTTTGTTTTCCTGTTTTCAATCAAAATTTACTAGCACATTCTTAGAGTTTAATTTAGGGCTGTGGTCTTCAACCTTGAATCCAGCTTTTGGTTCTGATTTCTAATACTACTTGCTCATAGACTGATGTTTTTAAGGTCACTCCCAGCCCGCTTTCGCCAAATCCTGTTACTATGCCAACGACCCCCGTCACCCCAGCCACCCCTGCTGTTTCAGCAGATTCAGGCACCCCTGGAACACCTGTTACACCGACATACACATCACCCTGTGACATCCCAAAACGCAAGACTGGTCAGTGTCTGTCTGCCCTTTTATGCTTCTGGATATCTGATTAAAATGCATCTGTTGTTTGCAGTTTTTTTTTAAAGCCAGTCCATCATTACATTTGACTTGTTCTTAACCAAGTTTGTTTCTGCCTTCATACTATTGTGTCTCTCTCTCTTTAGCTCGTAAGCAATTTCCCAAGAGGAAGTTGGACAGCATGAGTTATGGAGAGAGAGAGAAGGAGGAGGAAGAGAATGAAGGGCAGGAGAGTAAAAGAGCACGGATCAAAGAATCTGCTGACCAGGCGGGTGAGACTGGTTAAAATGTTTTTGTGACTTTTTATGTGTCATGCTCCTGAAAGTGGATTTTTCTGTTGGGGAAAATTCTCTTGTATAGGGTTGTGTTTTAAGAGCACAAAATGAGTTTTGACCTTGTTAAGTCAAGGTATCACATGTTGTTGGTAAAAAAAAACCAAAAAAACTCTTGTGCAGTTTAGGACACAATGTTGTTGAACTTGTTTAAGTTTTCCCGTTGCAGTATTAAATGGTGCAGTATTTATTATAAAGCCTGAGGCATCAGAATGTAACTGTTGCGCCATTTAATAATTTTTTTGACTTCAGCTTCATGGACCCAGTTAGCATTGGTTTTAATCTTCTAATTTCTGTTCCTAAATAATCCCATAGACAACATCAGGCAAGCAGCTGCCACAGTTTCATCAGTAGATAGCACAAGTCAGACACCATAGTCCAACCTGTTCTCTGTTGGGAGATGAGGGAAAGTGATACAATAAAAAGAAAACCCTGACTGTGACAGTGACAGGGCTGTTAGCAAGTTTATTGTGAAAGGTTTATAGCACTTCAGTGGAGTCCAGTTGGTTTAGGTATGCTTGGTAGCCAGTAGCTAGTATACCATAAGTGGCTAACTGATAGGTAGCCTAAGTCTGTACTTGGTGTGAGCTGTCCTGACTGTCAGGGGTAACTAATTTTGTACTGCTTATGGTTGGCAATATTTTCAACTAGAGCTGGGTGTTTCATAGAATTTTATCTTGATTTTGGCTTCCAATGATTATAAAAACAGGATAATGGAGAAAAATTTTTTTTTTGCACTGCATTGGGTCATGGGACAATATGCACTGCCTAAGATATTCCTACGAACTTTAACCATGCCTGGAAAAAAAAAATAGTTTGGTTCACCTTCCTTGGATGAAGCTGGATTTAGTGTCTTATTTGCCAGCACACCGGAGTATACTGTTCCACTTTAAATGGTGAAGCAGTTTTATTCAGATGCCTCAGGAACATTTGAACTTTCAAGAAGTTAAGTTTAGCTTTCAGCCTTGTATGATTTGATTAACGAAGATGTTTGAAATGGTGAGCAGAGAAATTTAGCTGGGAAAAGCAATGTGAATTCATACTCGATTCCTGTTTGGGAACACTTTGATATCCCAGTTTAGTACACTTATGATGGGTCACGAGGCTTTCTGAATGCTGACGGTTTGCTGATATTGCATCCCATCCCATTCCCTCTTAAATTCATATTACTATTCACAAATCAAGCCTTGGGCACATATGATCATTAAACAGAAATCAACGCCAAGCAACACTGGAAAGCTAAATCTTCAAGAAAGGCTGTTTGGCCGAAATGGACGTGCGCAGTTTATACATGCAAAATTAACCTAAAGAGAAAGTTTCTCTGATTAGTAGCACTTATTATAATGACAGATGAAGATGGTCTCAAACGGTGTTGGGTTACTTGTTAGCACATTATTTAATATGGGAGTTTTTCTTTAAAACAGTTAATGTTATATAAAATGTAGTCTTGAATAGAAAGTAGGTTAAGGTCTTTTGGACAGGGTGTGGGAGCTTTTGGTTGTGTGACAATATTATCAGTAATAGCATTTTTTTAAAAACTAGTAAATATTGTGCTAATAATTTTTAGACACTCCCAGGCCCAGTGTGTACAAGTTGTGATTTACACTTTTGTATTGTACATTTAATTTACAAGATTTGTTTTAAGAATGTTCATTTTGCCGTGTATTCCTTCAGAAAGCACTGTTGTCTCTTTTTTGGATAAAATATTGGACTGACCAATTAAATGATGAATGAATGAATGAATGAATGAATAAGTAAATAAATGCAAAAGTTATGTTAGCATTCTTTTCTAATTCTGTATCAAAAACGTACTGAGATACTGAGATGCAGAACGGCAATATGTATTCTATCATGAAACTTAAGAATTGTTGCGCTCCTACAAGGAGAGTAAAACCAATTCTGCTGTTTGGAAATATCTAGGTTTCAAGGACTCAGCTGAGCAATAGAAAATACTGTGCAAGATGTAACACATGGTGGTGTCTACACCACAAGGCAATATGTCCAGTTTGTGTACTTGTCTGAATATTTATTTATTTTTTTGGTTCAACATATGTTTGATCTTTCCAAAGTCAATGAGTAATTGTGTTAAATAATTGTGATCACATTATTGACAGAAATAGTAGTGATTTTTGCCATAATTGAACAGTCCTATTTCAGCTATAGGGACCACAGCCTTCAACCCTAGTTAGCAGCGTCTTTCCAGAGGCACATTATCAAATGTCCGCATATATATATATATATATATATATATATATATATATATATATATATATATATATATACACACACTCACACACACACACACACACACACACACACACACTTACACACCCCCTTCTAACACTCATTTTAGGTTCAAGCTAGACCGGCATTCGCTCTCTAATTTAAAAGATGGCACATAATATAAAAATATTGCTTTGTAATGGTTATGGATATCAAGGTAGGAATAACATATAAACTCAGGAAACAATATAACTTTTTTTTTCTGCAGAAACAATACAATAACTGTCGAACCTTTTCTCATCTTTTAATTTTTTTGCACCAAGTTGTAATGTCTATAATGTTTTTGATATGTATCAATATTGATAAACAGCATCAGTATTGAAATCAGTATCAATAAAATCCTACTCTTTAAATTGTATTCTAGATTTTTTTCAAGATTTTTAGTAAGTTAAGTCCTTGTCACTACTTGACAAATTTTGTTCCTGAAATAACAGGATAATTTTATTAATCTTTTGTTGAGAAATCAGTTAACAGTGACATGGTTAAATTTATATCTTGCAAAATCTTAGCATTTTCCTGAGTTCTGAGGCTATCAAGCTTAAACACGTGGATGCTGTGATCTGATATATGCTGGTATTTGGCAGTTCACTATACCGCAGAACTAAATATTCACTGTTATATTGTCATGGACAGTTCAAAATACTGACACTGTAATTTAGTCAAACACATCGCAACTTTAGAGTAAGTGAATGAAATGTGAATTACTTGCCTTTCAGGGCTTCCATACTAACCCAACCAACAAAGTAAATGTTTACACTGAATGAGTTGATGAGGGTCTTCCAAATGTTAACCTCTACGTGCATGAAGGAGGCTCTCTAACTTTCCTGTTTTCTTGTGCTGTATTTTCCTGAACGCAGGGAATGAGGAAGAGGCAATGGAGCTTGAGGAAAAGAATGTAAATGGAAAGACCGTAGAGGAGGAACAGAAGGAGAAGAAGGGTGAGAAAATGGATGAAGAAGTTAGCAGTGGAGTGAAAGAAGAGACAAAAAAACAAAGTGATGAAAATGAAGTTGAACAGGATGAAGAGAAAGATGAAGTGAAGAGGAAGACTGGACAGGTGGGAAAAGTGAAGGAAGAAAAATGCAGTCCTGAAAGATTAACAAAGGAAGGGGTGAATACATCTGCTCAGAAAAAAACTATCAGCAATTTCTTTGGTGAGTGTTTTTTTTTTTTTTTTTTTTTTTTTTTTTTTTTTTCCCATTTCTTTTGTCTTCAGTTTCCATTTTTCTAAATTTCCCTGCATTTCTGTTTATTGAACTGCACAATCTCTCCTCTGTTCTTTCCTCCATCTTTGGTAGCACCCAGAAAGGCTGCAGTGAAACTGGAAAAATCAGAAGAAAGGAGTGATGGAGAGAAAAAGAAGGATGAAGGGAAGGCTGTTGCTGTGCTTGAGGAGAAAGGAAAAGGGTAAGACTGCAGTAAGAATTTATAGTGGGAAATGAATATACAAACTTAATTCCAAAAAACTTTCGACAGTATGTAAAATGCAAATAAAACCAGGAAGCAGAGCTTTGTAAATCCACTTGGGACTATCTAAATGTAAGCAGTACAAAGACAAGAGTTCACAAGTTGTCCACTTCATTGTCCAAAAGCATAAATGCCTGTGACATTTGATCTTTCAGACAGCTGTGTGTTAAAAAGGCTTACTTCTGTCAGATAAATAGTTTCTCATGAGTTTAGGTACACTTTGCTACATCTACAAATGCAAGTTAAGAGTGTACTATGCACAGTGGAAGCCATAAGTCAGTAACATCCAAAAAACATCCAATTTCTTTGATCTGATACACAGCAGAAATGTGTGTTGTAGTCTGACGACTCAGCCTTTCAAGTTTTTATTGAAATAATGGACGTCATGTTCTCTGGGCCAAGCAAGTAAAGCACCATCTAGGTTGTTGCCAACGTAAAGTTCTAAAGCCAGCATCTGTTGTACACTGCCAAGACACTCTGCACACATTACAACAGCATGGCTGCAGAATTAGTTGTGCCTAACTGGCCTGTCTGTCTCATACATGTGAGGCATGATGAGGGCCAAAATATGATATTGAGATCATGTACGGTTGTGTAGTTGAAAACAGAAGAATGACAAATTCCTCTTTCAAAACTGGATCAGTTGGTATTTTCAGTTACTAAATGTTAAAAGGAATTTTCTGTTTAGACATATCCAGTTCCACCCACTAGTTAGGATTTCTCCAATCACACAATATCACCAGCGCTGGGAAGACAAAAGCTAGCTCAGTCTTCGACCTTCAAACGGGCACTAATACAACATCATTGGACAGCTCTGAGGAAAGTGCCAGTTCTGTTACTGGCATTGTGCTGAATCCTAGTGGGGAGAAGTGGTGCCATCCTCCAGGCAGAGTGAGGCTAAATGTGCTTTCTTGATCTAGCTACGAATGGCTGTAGCTTTACTAGGGATCGAACTCATGATCTACTGATGTGAGGGCCAAAATTTAGACGGTTGCACCACTGAGGAGCCCCAGATATCTAGTTCTGAACTATTTTTCTTGGCTGTTTCAGATTTTTTTCACAGTACTGTGTAAACATAGTGCTGAAATGCCCAATGATGTTAGCATATTTTAGAATTAACCTGTGTGGCCTAGTAATGTTTTGAGGTTTTATGTTTGTGACAGTGAAAGGGGAGTGGAGCCTGCAAATCAGAGCCAGTACGATCCTTCAAAAGCTCAATACCATCCTATTAATGATGCCTGCTGGAAGAGGGGCCAAAAGTAAACACTTTTACTGTTGTTCTCAAACATACATTTGACTATTGCATACTTTTTTGTGTTTCTTCAACTATTTGATATTTTATATTCTCTCTCTTGCTCTCACTCTGTCTTTCTCAGAGTTCCGTATCTTGCTGTTGCTCGTACCTTTGAAAAGATTGAGGAAGATTCTGGCAGGTATAATTCTCATTTTCATTAACACGCCCCACGTCAGTATCGTCATTCAGCAATGGCTTTTGAGTGTGATTGGATAATGGTGTATTTAATGCATCATTTCAACATCAAAAGCCTTATGTAAAGTTGATGTGTATTAGGGCCTGATGCATAACAATTTTAAGATGCTACAAACTTTGATAAATATTGGCCAATATAATTTAAATTATATTTTAGGTTTTAATTTTATTTTCATGTTGAGCGTTAGGTCTGGCTGTATTAGGCAGGTTTTTACTTTAACCATGATTCTGTTTTGTGTTCAATATCAGTTTAGTGTGTTTTGTTGTCTTATTTAAACAAAGAGTGCCTCTTATGGAGTTCTTTAGTGGCACATCCACCAAAGTTGCTGCCATATCAAAAAATGTCTAATATGTGTAATGGCTTCGCCAATAGTGATAAAAACAGGGGTAGTCAATATTGGCCAGCTGATATATCACTTGTGAGTGTGTAATGAGTGTTTTGAAGAGTTTGCATGAGTAATGTCTTTTTTTTTTCTTTTTCTTTTTTCTTTTTTTTCCCCCCCCACTTGTTACCAGATTGAGAAACATTGAGACGCTGTCCAACTTGCTCCGATCTGTCATCCTGCTCTCTTCAGGTGTGTCTTTGTGTCTGTGTGTGTGTTTGTCTGGGTTGCACTTTCAGATTTTTGCGCTTGTGTTTTTGGCAGATGAGAAATTTGATGAATATCGGTGCAGAGGGAAGCCATCCTTTTATTCCCTTCTTTATTTTGCTGTGTATGATGAATAGAGGGAGAGTTTGGTGTCAGTGTTGAAAAGTGATGGATTGCACAGGGAATTTGGACATTCATAGTTTTTCATTCTTTTCAGTTCGGCTCATAGAGCATAACATGGATGATCTGACAGCATTTCATTGTCTGTCTGTCTAGGCCTATTGTCTGCTTCAAAGTTAGGGACTGTCCAGAAATAAAGACATAATAATAGCAGCATTTTCTTGTGTTCAAGTACGTCTGCTGATGCTTCCATCTTTATTTTTTTTTTAGCGTTCACTGATGTATTTAGAGTTTCTTACTGCAACTATTATTAATAGTAAAAGCAACCCCCCCCCCTTTCTGGTAATTTTGAGATGTTCTTTCTTTTGAGTGGCCATATGAGATGTGGAACGAGCGGTTACTGGGTGAAGTTCGTAAATATGTATAAATTAATAATGGTCAATAAAAGTGTTTGTTAGTTGAAAATTTAAAGCTGTACTGTATAAGTTTTGGCGATTTGGAGACTTCTCTGGTAGAAATTTGTAACTGCATGCAAAAAACACTTTTGCAGTTGTGCTTCAGACCTCTACCCTGAGTGGAATGAGAATTCAGTACAGAAAAAAGATGGAAGTGATTAAACTCTTATTGTCATCGTGTTATCGTCGTCAGAATATTGTTAATTTTGCTTTTGAGACCTAAATATTGAGCGTGTATGTATGTGTACATGTGTGTATGATATTAATACGTGAAAATGTATGATGTAGTCCAAAAAATTCCTGCAAAATGAAATGCACACTATTTTAATGTTAATTGTTTGTTTGCTGTCAATGATCTTTTTGTTTTGTAGATGATCTGCTGTGCTGTGTTTACCTGTGCCTAAATCAGCTTGGCCCCGCCTACCAGGGGCTAGAGCTAGGTGTCGGAGAGACGGTGCTGATGAAAGCCGTTGCTCAGGCAACTGGTCAGTGGAATGACAGACACTTCTGAGCTTAAACATTCCATTTTTTAGAAACCTGGCCAGAATCCCTGAAATAATCTAAAAACCGCACCTGCTTGGCCATGTTTGTTGCTGACATTCAGCTAGAATAACTGTTGGTCATTTCCAGGGCGACAGCTGGACAAAATCAAAGCAGAGGCCCAGGAAAAAGGTGACCTGGGGTTGGTGGCTGAGAGTTCCCGTAGCAACCAGAGAATGATGTTTGCACCAGCAAATCTGACGGCGAAAGGCGTGTTCAGCAAACTGAAGGAAATTGGCAACATGAGTGGTAACTCAGTAAGTGCAGAGACCCCTGAAACTCTGCTGACAACCCCCCAAAAAATTGTTGCTGATTGTGCTTTCTTTTGTGCCAGTTTCTAGGCCCAACACTGCCAAACAAATAAAAGCTAACAAAAAAATTTAGCTTTATTAAATTCCACTCACTCTCTCACTTTCTCACTCACTCTCTCACTCACACTCTCTCTCACACATCTTGTATCATTTCCTTTTTCCTCCCCTCTCTCCAGGCCATGAATAAGAAAATCGACATCATTAAGGGTCTGTTTGTGGCTTGTCGTTTTTCAGAGGCCAGATACATTGTGCGGTCAGTAATGCCTTTGACCTTCATATTTGCTGTACGTACCCTATGCATGTTTTGTTTATTGCATGTAGATCATCATGGCTGTATGCTTTGATTGACAGGTCATTGGCAGGGAAGTTGAGGATCGGATTGGCTGAACAGAGTGTTCTAGCAGCTCTGAGTCAGGCTGTGTGTCTGACTCCACCAGGTCAAGGTAAATGCTACTACAGTTCAGTTGACATTGAATGATATCACACTGACCTTGTACTAAAATAATGCCATGGAGAGAATTTTTTTCATATGACAGTCAAAAGGGGGGAGAAACCTGGAAAGGGCTTGTCATTTTCGAAATGACCTTTATTTTCAGACATTAGTTTGTACTGTTATTTCACAGGATGTACTACCACTTAGCATGCTGATGTTTGCGACATTTTATGAATGCACGTTTTTGTAAATTTGCTTGTTTGTTCATGGTCTCTGTGTGTTTTCAGAGTTTCCTCCGAGTGTAATTGATGCAGGAAAGGGAATGAGCACAGAGAGTCGTAGAGGATGGCTGGAAGAGAAAGGACTTATTCTAAAACAGACTTACTGGTACATATTGATTGATTGACTATTCAAAACTGGCACAGAGCTTAGACCGCCTTCAAGGATGATTGTTTAACCAGCCTTTTTCTTCCTGTCTAGTGAGATGCCAAATTATGATGTCATCATTCCTGTCCTGTTAAAGGAAGGCATAGATGAGCTGCCCAATCACTGCAAGCTCACTCCAGGTACTGACCAAATAGAACAAATGCTGGTGTGTGTTTAAAGTTCCATGCTTTTTGAGAGATTAACTCTCTGGTGTACATCATGTTTGTATTACTGAGGAAATAAGGGCCACTCTGAAACTGTGAAACATGGGTGTATTATTTCCAGGTGTGCCCCTGAGGCCCATGTTGGCTCACCCCACTAAAGGAGTGGGCGAGGTGATGAAGAGGTTTGATGAGGCTGCTTTCACGTGCGAGTACAAATATGATGGAGAGAGAGCACAGGTGAGTGCGTGTGTGTTAGTAGTCACACCACTAGGAGGAGCCAAAGTCCTTCATGTCTGACATTTAATGCAGCGATAGGGACGCTTCAGACTTAGAAAGTAAGGGATTCGTGTGGTCATGAAAGTCATGGCAAGTAGCATTTTGGTTTTTCAGGCCTGGAAAAACCATGGTAAATTAAGTGCTGGAAAAAGTTGTGAAATGTATGTATATACGTACACTACAATCGTTGTTGTATTCTGGGTACTCAAAGTTGTAAAGTGACTTTCGCAGTATACCTCTGCTAAATGCTGTAAAAACTTGTCTTGAAAGTTACTGACATTTCAGTTTCAATTCCGATTTGAGATGTTTTCATATGTGGTACTGAAATCCAACGGTTTCGAACGAACCGGCTGGGCGCTTCTGGAGGAAACTGGAGCGGCTGTGTCAAAATAGCTGAAAGAATCCGAGGACACGATCTAAAGAAGTGGCCGTGATCAAATAACGTGCCCTTTTTTTCCAATTTTTTTTATTTCAAAGCAGGAGCAACAATCACAATAAAAATAAGATGGTAACATTGATAACATATACAAGTCCTTGCTTTCACATCTTGTAACCATGATTTAATAGAGGGTGGTTATGAAGATTTCCACAAAAGCAAAATGCGACGTCTTGCCATCAAGGATGTGAAAGCTAGAATCTCTATCTGACTTCGGGTGAAAGTGGATGATTGGGCAGTAAGGCCAAAGATTGCCAGCAAAAGGCAGACATCTAACCCAACTGCCAGAGCCTTTGACATGGTATCAATGTAGTTCAACCAAAACCTCTGCAAAGTGGGACAGTAGAAAAACATGTGGCTCAGGTCACAAGGAGAGATCAAACACCTGTCACACTGATCGCTAATTGTGTTGGGATAAAATTTGGACGATTTGGATCAGTGAATTCTGTGTAAAACTTTGAATCGGATTAACTGAAGCCTTGCGCAGTGCGTAAAAGTGCTGCACGACTTGCCCTATTCCACCAGAGATCTGAGAGAGAGGCCTAATTCACCCTCCCAGGCAGTTTTAGATTTATTTGTGTGCAAATCCTCCCAGTCCATAAGATGTAAATACACCCTGGATATACAGGATTTAAAAAAGCGTTCAGAGACAACAGATCATCCCATGTTTGGTGTGTGGGAGGATTCAAAACATCTGGGAAGAGGGAACGAGCACAATGTCTGATATGAAAGTATCTAAACTGATGTGAAGAGGGCAGGCTGAACTCTGTAGATATATCTGCAAAAGCTCTGAAAACGCCATCCGTAAAGAGGTCGCTAAAGGATTTTATACCCGTCATGCCAAGTAGTGAAGGCAGGATCCCATGATGATGAAATAAATAGGTGATTGTTCAGAATGGGCATTAATATGGAGGGAGCGGTAAACTTAAAGTGCTGTCTGAACTGAGACCAGATACGAATTGTAGATAGTACTAATGGGTTTTTGGATAACTTTGAGGCTTTAAGTGGAAGAGGTGAGGTAAGTAGTGCAAGTGGGGAGGAGAGAAGGAAAGATTCAGTTTCTAATTTGCACCACAAGAGTTTTGAAGATTGGAGCCAATGCAATATTTTGTGTATGTATATGACCAGTAGTAAAATAGGAAATTGGGCAGGGACAGACCTCCATCTATTCTAAACGTCTGCAGAGCTGATTTACTGACCCTTGCACACTTCCCGTCCCAGATAAAAGTAGTAAAGAGCTGATCTAGCTCTTTAAAAAAGGATTTAGGTAAATAGAGTGGAATAGATTTAAACAAAAATAAAAATTTAGGCAGAACTTTCATTTTTATGGTGTTAATTCGGCCTAATAACTATAAAGGAAGAGATTTCCACCTCCTGTAGATCCAATTGTCCTTGACCTTGTTCAGTAATGGAATGAAATTGCTGTGGAAGAGAGACGGTAAAGTACATGAAATTTGTATTCCCAAATACTTAAAACTTGCTGGAACAAATTTAAAGGGTATGTTGGATTGATCCAGTGTATTGACTGTATAACATTCGCTCTTCTGTAGGTTCACCTTGTACCCTGAGATGGAACTGAATTCATTCAAAATGGACGTTATAGGTTTCAGGGATGTAACCGGGTACACACACAGCAGTACGTGCCCTTTTTATGGTGAACTCCCAACACGTTCTGGGTGATGAGCCTAGCTGTCAACCATTCGAACTTCATAATCGCTCCTGTGATGCTGGCGAAGATGAAACTGAAAGCTCCAGGCATTCGCTAGTTGTCATGACTGTTTATCTCTGGACGAGCACAACAAAGTGTTGTTCTTTTGCGCATGTGGGTTGGTTCAGGAGCGCAATCTGATGTTGCATATGGGTCACATTAAAAAAAAAAAAATGGTGTGAACAGGCAAACAAAAAAATCTGATTTGGTGAGAAAATCAGATTTGGATCACTTTTACCTGCTGTGTAAACGTAGCCTCAGACTCGCGATTCAGACACTCAAGACTTGTCTCTGTTTTCAGAGACTTGAGACTTGACTTAAACTTGTATGTACTGCAGTGCATCCTATCTAGATAATATAGCAAGTTTAGCTTGATTGTTAATGATGAATAAGCCTTAAATAGAGTTTATTATTAAAGACTTGAGACTTGATCCAGATTATCAGCGACTTCACTCAATTCAGACTTATACCACAGCGACTCTCGAGCATGATTCACATTTGCACCAGTGAGACTGGGTCAAGCTTGCACTTCAGCGACTCTAGACTTGATTTGGACTTGCATCTTAGTAACTTGATGCCTGCTTTGGACTCGTTTCATTAAGATTGGAGACTTCAAACAAAATTGCACCTCCTGAGATTTGAGACTTTAGACTTGACTCAGCCTTGCGACTCACGTTTTAAAAAATGTTTTTGGCCAAAGCTTTCTTGAAGTTATCTTTATTACAATGTTTCAGACGTTAGACAGTATATTTATAACCATTTAATGTAATATGTTTCTGTGACAGAACTTTTAGAGGCCTTAAACTCATTAGATGTTCCCATCACCAGTGTTGTGAATAATTCTGACGAGCATTTGTGTCCATGGAGTTGTGGATTTCCAACTTTTGACTGAATCAGGTATCCTTTGATGTTGTCATTGATTTTTAGATGCGTTTCTGATTTCGCAGATTCATATTCTTGAAAATGGAGAGGTTCGTATTTTTAGCCGAAATCAAGAGGACAACACCAGCAAATACCCTGACATCATCTTGCGAATTCCACAGGTAACACACATACGCGTGCGCATGCTCTTGCATGCAGCTATTAGCAGTCAGCAGTGAATTCCTAGAGCCTACAGCCTCCAGTCCTTGACACAGACAAGGTCTCTCTCTCTCTCTCTCTCTCTCTCTCTCTCTCTCTCTGTCTCTGTCTCTCTCTCTCTCTCTCTGTCTCTCTCTCTGTCTCTGTCTCTCTCTCTCTCTCTCTCTCTCTCTCTCTCTCTCTCTCTCTCTCTCTCTCTCTGTCTCTGTCTCTGTCTCTGTCTCTCTGTCTCTCTCTCTGTCTCTGTCTCTCTCTCTCTGTCTCTCTCTCTCTCTCTCTCTCTCTCTCTCTCTCTCTCTCTCTCTCTCTCTCTCTCTCTCTCTCTCTCCCCCTCTCTCCCTCTCCCCACCTCCCTCCCTGCCTGTCTCTGTGTGTCTTTGGTCTTTTGAGTGTATGGCGCGTATACCCGCGTTGATGTAGCAGCTCACCCTGGTGCTCCCCTTATCAGCAAGTCTGCACATACTCATTCTCAATTTTATTGTGTTAATTTCTCCCACTGTGTGTGTGTGTGTGTGCTTCTTGCTCCCCCTCTTCTGTCTCTGTCACACACACTGAGATACAACCACTGTAGTTCACCCAGACGTTGTATTCACCTTATCAGTGAGTTTACACACATGCTCATAATTCAAAGCTGTGTGTGTGGAGTTATGTCTGATTCAATTTCTGGCTCACTCACTTTCTCTCAGGTAAAGAAGGAATCAGTGCGTTGCTGTGTGTTGGACTCAGAGGCTGTTGCGTGGGACAGAGAGAAAAAACAGATCCAACCTTTCCAGGTCCTTACCACACGCAAGAGGAAGGTAAGAGAGTGGAGAGGATGAGGATTCTTTACCTTTCCGCTTGTCATCCAATAAGTGGGCAGTATACTAGACCTACAATGTCATGACTGATGATGGATGATAATTGTAGAAAATATTTTCTATTAGTGTGTATGAAGATTTTTAGTTTTCCTCACCTGTGATAGGTTAAAACAGGCACAGTGCATCAGTAGCTGCCCTTAATGTCTTTATTGAAGCTAAAAAAAAAAAAACAGGATTACATTCAAACTGTAATTTTAATCCTTTAATTTTAACAGAAAACATATGTATATCACACATTAATGGCTTTATTGGATGCAAATCATCTCAGGGACCTAGCTTGTAATTCACATACTCACTTACTGACATCTAGCAGGCTCAGTATTTTCCCTGATTCCCTAACAAATTTTTCTACGCATTACAGAAATAGAAAAAACGCATGCAGAATCGCTAATGTATGAATGTTTGCTGTTATAAATTGCATGTATGTGAAGTAAACAGCTGAAGACTAAATGTACTTCAGATGTGATCATGGTTTTGTTCAACTAGTTGATCTACAGTAAACAGCTTGGCAGATAGCTTAACACACTACTCTAATGAAATTCAGCGTTAAGCTTTACTTTGGAGTAATTGTGGAACATACGGAGTAACAGAGCTTTTGTATATAAAATATTTTTATTTGAATTACCAACAGTTTTTGTGTATAATTTCAGCAGTGTTCTCAGTGCTGGCTAAAATTGTTGTGGTGCTCTATGTGCAAGTCTAATAATGGTCTGTATGAATCTCTAAATTCCCTCTTTGCTTGTGAGCTGGTTTTGATTTAGCCCAATGCTAGTTTTGTCTCCTGATGGAAGAAGAAACTGTTGATAATCAGTGTCAAATGTTGTTCCTATTTATACTGCTGGATCCATGGTGGACAATCAAAATCAATGTCAAATTTAAGTTTTAAATGCAGGTTGTCTTTAATTACAGATTTGTTCATCTGAATTTATAATTAAGTGGTGCAATTAAGTGCAACACAACCCAGTTTCAAATAAAACCTGCACATTGATCATGGTTTAAAATAAAACATTTTATTGTAAAAAATGACTCAAGCTGAGGTTCATTTTAACTGTGATTCGCCTCTGTAGTATTTCACCTCTTTAGCCAATTTTTAAATTACAATACTAATGATCTTCAGTGTAATCCTTATGAATGTTTAATGTAACTATCTTGTTTTCTGTCAAAGTTTGCCTCATTAAATCATGTCCATGCATGTATATACAGTAGTGACCAGAGGCCTATGTGGGTTCTAGAGGCTTAGTGAAACAGTTGGTCAGTGCTGTGGAAGTACTGACAATACCCATAATAAGCTCAGAAAAGCATATTGTGATGTAATTTGTCATGACATTATCGTATCACCTACCCCGCCATCCATTAGGTAATTCATGTACAAGTCCTTGCATCTGTACAAAAACACATCACTTGCTTACTCTCAAAATGCAACTTTTTGAACTGGTTAAATGTAATTTATATGTTGAAGTCAAGATGAAGAAGAACTTTGTCATCCCCACCATAGACAAATACAGTGTGATGAAACCAAACTCAGGCAGGGGCTATAACATTAATTCGCGCAGAGCCCATGTTTTACAGTACAAGAGAAGACGTACACTACACAGCGCAATTAAACAACATGGAATGCAGTGCTAACTTGCAGTATAATGAATAAATTAATTTGCCTGTGTAGTGTGTTAAAGAAAAAGGACAAATCAGTGTAATTTGTGTTTGTATTTAAATTATGAAAATTTTGTGTGATTGCAATGGAAATTATTGTACTAATTATATCTGTAAGAAGCGCATGTCTATGGAGCACAAACTTGACACACTGACTGGCATGGCTGAGGGGCACGTGCAGGCAGTTTGCCTATTAAATACAGCTATGTGCTTCTGTCTATAAATATGTAACTTGGAATGATCAAACAAGAAAACTGACTGACATTGGAGGAAAAGTCCAATTTGCAACATGAGAAGCAAAATTTAGCTTAACTTAAATCCATCAGCAATAAGTTAACCTTGTTGCCATAGTAAACGTTTGTCATGACTTGATGTGTTAACTATCAACCATTAGTTACCTAGAAATTCATCTTAAACTGAACACTTACAGGGCTTTAATGATGTAGGCTAGATTTGTTAGGAGGAAAATCTAGTAGATGGGTAAAGGTAGTTCGGCCTCACTCTAATTTGTTTTGATCTCCTTTAACTGACTTCCTGAAAATCATGTGTTGGAAACGTGTCAATATGTGCTCTCTTACACGTTGAAATTCTGTTTTACAAATGAATAAATCATTCCTTTAACATGAATTTTTACACACAACGTTTTTTAGATTAAAGCCATGCATACAAATATTTTATAAACAAGGACCCAGGTATGGTCACTTTGTTTATAAGCATGATACTGTTTGACATTTTCCAAAACTATGACTGTTTTAAGTGACTGTCAAAAAACACAAAGGAAGTTGGGGAAAATTTAAAGAAGAAAATTTTATATGAAATACAAACATTACTGCTCATTCATGCTTTTAATTCAGCACACGATATTTGTAATGTATTAGTAAAACTGAAAAACAGTATTGCATGCAGAGACAGCCTTTCCTCAATGATTGAGCTTCTAAGTCTGCCAGGTTTAAACTTGAAAACCTGTTGTGTGGTGGTGGTGGTGGTGGTGGTTCCTGTAACGGCTGGAGGGTTGTTAGTTTAAACTCTACATCTGGCAGAAGCGAGCCTGTAGCCGGAGGTGTAGTGGCAGCAATATCATGACCACTGCTGGTGATGCTTAGCAAGAACTTCAAACCCTACAGGTGTGCCACAAAGTATTTGACCGCAACTTCTTTGCATCTGTGTGTTTTTATATGCATTTGTTTTTTATATGGAGGAAAATGATAACGATATAGAAGGCAAATTTCACAGTATATGTTTCTGTGGGGGGAAAAAAGTTGAAAAATACAAAATCAATTGTCTTGTACCATTACAGTTCAACAGATGCAGACAAAGAAAGCTTTGGCAAGCGCTTCTTGCTTTACGTTGTTAAACTTGTAATCCTGAGTGTTACATGGCTTCTGTTTTCTTTGAATTTCTTAGATCAGGTGTTTGGAGGGGGGAAGAAAAAGAAAGGAGGCAAAAAAAAACAAAACAAAAAAACCCCTAGGAAGCTGATGTTTTATAGGCTGATTCCCACACACTAGTGTTTTCTCAGATAGCTTAAGGCTAGAAAGTCTTGAAGAAATGTGTGATCCTGCTTCTGGCAATTTGTTCTTAGATTTTATGGGTACAGATGGGCCAATTGTTTTGTTTTTATGTTCCTGCTAAGAAACTCAGCAATAGAGACCAGCCTTTCTGCCTTTTTGGTTTTACTGATGATTTTTTTTTTTCTTCCCCTATCCCCTGATTGACCTGATTCTTTGGTTAAGGACTTAAATGCCTAAGAGCTTCACTGAAGACTGAAGTAGTAGATGTGATATTGAATTTGTGTTATTCTGTACTGAGCTTGAATTTATCCTAGCTATTTATGTGCAGGCCAACAAGTAATGTTTTTGCCTGTGCTTTCTGTAAACGATTTTAGCAGAGCTATGGAAAGTAGAGCAAGAGAGATTGGCTGTCCAATATTGACCGCCCACAACATTGTCTGTTTCTGTGAAGATATCACCCGTAATGTGCCAATTATCATGGGACTGGGATTTGAACCTGCAAGCTCCAGACAATGAGGGGAAACTAAAATTAGAAGGAGTTGTAGGTAGCTCCACCCTAGTGCTGTTATTTAAAACTGAGAATTCCTCTTGCGCACACACACTATATGTGTGTGTGTGTGTGTGTGTGTGTGTGTGTGTGTGTGTGTGTGTGTGTGTAAGAGGAATGCAGTTTCATTGCTCCACAGCCTAATGCTGGGGGTCAATACACCCTTCTAGCTAACACCTTGGCATGGTAACACTTAAATGGTTAGGCCCTAGTTGGAAACTTATCGAAACATCTGAAAACCTTATACATCAGGTCAGTATTCAGTCTTGAAACAGAATATCTACACTTACTTTGAATTGCTCCAATGCTGTACTCATTACACAGTATTATTGTTATGATTATGATAGTAGGCCTGTTTCACACCTTGCGTTTCATTATGGTGTCCATCTTTTTAAATTAAATCCTACTCTTGAAGGTCTAGTATACTGATGTATAAGTGTTTAATGCCATGTTTGTGCCATCTTGTCCTGTGTTATTTAAAAGTTTTTTAAATTATAAAAAATGTTGCTCGTATATACGGTCACCAGGTAAGTGGACGCTCTGCATGCGTTTCAATCATTCAGTAAATGTCATACCATCTATTGATAAATGTTAAACAGTAGTGCTACCTGGGAGAGAGGAGCTGATTAGAATTGCCTTAGCTAGCATGATCACAGCTCTGCTCACCACAGAACATGTTCATTTTGGGTTAGCTAAAGTACGGACACAAGTATAGATGGTGATGAGTCAAATCTGAGGGAGTGAAGTCAAGCTTTTTTTTTTTTTTTTTTTTTTTTCCTGGCTCGGATTTTCCCCTCTTTCTGTCAACACCACCTATCTGAGCTCAGACACCTCCAATTGGTTTCTAAAATATAAGTGTAACTGATTCTAAAATATGGTCTTTTTTTTTTTTTTTTTAAATGCTGCGGTACACCTTGTTATATCTTCCAACCCTAGTGTCAATGCTGTTTGTGTATGCGAGCTGTATCAGTTGTGCTGCTGCATCACTTATGTTACACTAAGGTAGTATGTGTCAAACGGACCTTACAGGTGTAATCTCTGAGCTGCTGTTGTGGCCATGGATTTCAGGTGGGCTTTTTGTTGGGAGCAGTTACAGGTTCAATTTCACCAGAAAGTTCTCTTTTGGCAAGAAAGAGTTGGCAAGTCAGCTTACAAGCCTCCGTCTACATTTGGCAAGGAATGTAATCCCAGTCGGCATGCTACCAAGGAGTTTGACTTTAAGAATATTAATTTTTATTTGGTCTTTGTTTTAATTAGGAACTTAATAAGCATGAATGCTTTAAGTAAAAACCCTAATTGATGCTTCATTGGAGAGGTGGTGGGTGGGCTGGGAGTTGGGAGGGGAAGGGAAGGAAGAGGAGCAGAGAGAGATGATAAAAAGGTGAAGGATAAATGATGGAGGGAGTGGGCAGACTGAGGTACAGAGGGAGGAGAGGTGAGAGAAAAGAGAAAGCGGTGTGGACAGATGGTGAGGGGGAGAGGGTGTGGGAGGAATTTCATGATTTTTGTTTTTTAATGAGTGTGTCTGTTGCAGGATGTGGATGCATCTGAGATAAAGGTGCAGGTGTGTGTGTATGCCTTCGACCTCCTGTACCTGAACGGTGAGGTAAGAGCATAATAATGAGGGAAGATGGAAATACTTTTTTTTTTTTTTTTTTTTTTTCTTTTTCTTTCTCTTTAGTGTTTGCCTGCTTCAGTGCCAATCTTTCACTTCATAAGTTAGTTATCTGTTTTTACTGAACTCTGGAGAAATACACAGATGTATGGTGCATGAGTTTGCTAACAGCTGCTATCATACAATAGTTGAAGATGATGCACACAGGATGGCTTTTCTTTTATTAGATAAACTCAGTATTCCTTCAGTTGTCAGAATGCTACTGTAGACCTCGTCCTAATAACCGCTTCTGACCAATGATAGACAGCCAGTGTAATAGAGATCTCTATTGATTAGCTGGCAAGAAAGGACACGATGCTGGAGAATTCGAAAGAGCTGTCAAGAATGATTCTTATTAGATACAAATGTGTGTATTCATGTTTACAGTAACTAACTGAAATGGAAGAATGTGTAGGCGTGTTGGCTTAAAGGTGCTCTTTTATGTTGAAGCACTAGTATAGATACATAAAATACCTGGGCTGGATTTGTGCTTTTATGTTCGTAATATTCAGATTCCTTCTTTCTTTCTTTCAGTCTTTAATTACATTTATATTTACTTCCTTTTCTGCTGTCTTTTTTTCCTTCGTCAGTGTCTTGTCTCATCCTTTTTCTCTTTTTTCTCCCTTATTTTCTGCTGTCTTTTTGTCTCGTTTCTCTCCCCTTGACTTGTCACTCGTTGCTCTTTTTCTCTATCTCTTCTTTCACCTCTTCTTTCCATCTCGACTACTCTTTCCTTTTTCTTGAATGTCTCTAGTCTATTTTTTCTCCTTTTTCTTACTTGTTCGCTGTCTCTTCTCTTTTTGCCACCCTTTTTATTTTCACCTCTGTTGTCTATCTTTCTCTATTATCACTATCTTGTTGCTCATCTTTCTTTTTTTCTGTCTTGTCTTGCTCCCTTTTTTCTTTCCTGTTTTTCTCTCTGCCTGTGTTTTACTGTTTGTTTTTTGTCTCTCCCTCTTTTGTGGCACCCACTCACTCACTCGTGTGTCCCTCTCCTTTTCTAGTCTCTGGTGAAGGAGCCGTTGAGTAGGCGCCGTGCTCTGTTGAGGGAGAGTTTTGTGGAGAAGGAAGGAGAGTTTGTCTTTGCTCGTTCTCTCGACTCTTGCAACACAGAGACCATTGCTGAGTTCCTGGAGCAGTCTGTTCGAGGTGTGTGAGAAAATGATGAACACAGGTTTGGAAGTAGAGAACATAATGATAAAGGAACTGGAAGCCTTCGTAATTTTACAGCACGTTCCGGTGTTAAAACTGACACAAATGAATTGTACTCAATTGTTTGATTTATGGTCTTATTTAAAAGCACTTAATAGTGATACGTTTTGAAAACATGTCTGGCCCCACATGAATAAAATCTCTGACTGTGGAATCTTCAGACCTTCTGAAGTATGAAACTGTGGTGCTGGTCTATTCCCAAAGCTTTTGTTCTCCTTATTTATTTGTAGTTAATTATGGTTATCTGTCAGATTAAGTGCTTTTACAAAAGCATCTTTTTAAATAACGTCCTTTTAGTGGCCTCCCTGTCTCCCCTGGTATAGTATATTGTGTGTTGTGAGTGGTGATTTCTCTCTCCCGTTTAGACTCTTGTGAAGGCTTGATGGTGAAGACTCTAGAGAAAGATGCCACTTACGAAATTGCTAAACGCTCTCACAACTGGCTTAAGGTGACTGACGCACACAGTCTCTTGTTCACTCGCTTGACATTTTTGTGTCATAAAACACTAGAAAAACAACATTTATCTGCTACTATTACTGACCTTCTTTCTGTCTCTCTGTAGTTGAAAAAAGATTATCTGGAGGGTGTAGGGGACACAGTGGATCTGTGTGTGATCGGTGCATACTTGGGAAAGGGCAAGAGAGCTGGCAGCTATGGGGGCTTCCTGCTTGCCTGTTACGATGAGGAGAACGAGGAGTTTCAATCTGTTTGTAAGGTAGGAGGAATTTGTGGCAGTGTTGGACAAGTTGATGCAAAATACTTTAATCAAACACTTCTAATGTGTATAAATGATTGCTAATGACACCACAACTCATTCATAAAGCTCTCAGAGTAGAGTAGTTCTAATCCTAGGGTCTGTTCCTGTTAGTAAGGTCATCATAAATAAGAAAGATCAACACTCCCTCTCTAAAAGCTTGATGAATATGGCCAGTTTGCATGTTAACTGGCCTACCTTTCCTTAGCTCTGTTCATGGCTGTTAAATGTCTATGCGCCAACACAATGAATGACTTGCTCATTAGGCCAAAGCTATCCAGTGAATATGGTACTGTGCAGAAGTCAGCCTTAATATGTTTAATTTCCAGTCAAAGTGTCCATTAAGGTAAAATATGCATTTAACAAAAATATTCAGAGGTCTCTACAACTTCATAGTATGTTAGTTGTCAGAGCGTATTCTGTGTACTCTTTAACTGTTTTTAGAAGACTTCCAGTTTTTCAAAGAAATCTGATGGGTGTTTAGTGTTAAAAAAAGTTCTTGTTTTTGTAGTAGTAGTAGTAGTAGTAGTAGTAGTAGTAGTAGTAGTAGTAGTAGTAGTAGTAGTAGTAGTAGTAGTAGTAGTAGTAGTAGTAGTTTTGTTCAGCCTCCTAAGGTAGCAAGTTGCAGTAGCCCAGCTACCTAGAAGGAAACAGTAGAGCCTGTGTGCTGCGCGTTTCCCCCTTTGCTTAGTTGGCTGTTTGGCCAAGTGGTTGAGCCCACAGGAGGGCAGGGTTCAACCCCAGTCCATACAAGCAGGCTAGTAACGGTTTGTGCTGGTATTGTGTGTCTCTGGCGATGCGTGTTTGATGTGATTAGATCTGTGCAGTCATTGCCGCTCTAACAATGTGTTTATCATGGAAACCCATAGGGATTATGATAAATATGATTGATTGTGCAGCCCATAGTTTTGTCTTCTCATATTGGAAGGATTTAAAGAAACACCTGTTGATTTTTGAGTGTGTGTGTGTATAAGTTATGTGGAACATAAAATCTAAGCAAGATTTATGCTTGTAGATAGGAACTGGCTTCAAGGATGAAGATCTGGAGCAACATTACAAATTTTTAAAGGTACAATTCTGTTCTTTTCAATTTCTGTTCATAAATTTATCCTAGCGGTGTGATAATTTTGACAAGCGTAAAAGATATGTTCCAACAAAAAAAAAATAGTACCACCAGTTAGTTGCTGTATTATGATTAATTAATGATAGTAGTTATTAACCATACTAAGATGCTATGCTTCTTAGGAACATGTCCTCCCCAAACCCCGACCATATTACCGAGTGGATCAATCAGCAGAACCGGATGTTTGGCTTGACGCTGTACAAGTGTGGGAAGTGAAATGTGCAGACCTATCACTGTCTCCGATCTACAAGGCAGCAATGGGATTGGTCAGTGTAGCTATCAGCACAACTGAATTGTCTTTTCTTTTAGTTATGTTGATCAGTGCTGGTAGTCAGTTGGTATTCTAATGTTACGATACTTCCATTATGTTGTTTAGCTGCAGTGCTGCTCCCAGCCTGTGCTGTAAGATTCACTGTGACTGTGTTCTGTTCCCACTTGGCTCCAGGGGAACTGGGTTTTGTTTCTCTTTTTTTAAATGTTAATTATTATTTAAAAAAAAAAAAAAAAACCTTTCCACTCTGTCTTTCTGAAGTTCTAAAAAGCAGATTGGCAACAATATGTTAAGAGATTGTGGGAAGTGTTGCATGAATAGGCTTGAACTGAAATGCTAATTTTGTCCACCAGGTGGACCCAGAGAAAGGGATTTCTCTTCGCTTCCCCCGTTTCCTCCGCATCAGAGATGACAAGAAATCAGAGGATGCTACTACTGGGGCACAGGTAAGAGGATCAACACCAGAAAACACAGGGCCACTAGTAATACAATATTTCACATCACTACCCCTTTAATCAGGCCTACAGTTTTAGTTCAAACTTGATCATAACCCAGAAGTGTATCCAGGATCCTGACTTCAACCTGATCACAGCCAACTGAAGATCAAATAAAAGTTAAAAATTCCAAATGATGATTAAATTAGCTTGTAGCATAGCGTCTTTGTCTTTAATTATCAGATATTTTTTCTAAGCAAGAAGAAATGAATACCCTAGTTTTCAAAATTGAGTTTGAATCCCACTGTACTTAACCGTTTTAACTCCTTGGCACCAGTGGTGGTTCCAAAATGCACTTTGTCATTCTTCGTATCTTTCATATTTCATAAGCTACACTGAACAAGTGGGTGTCATATGAGAGCTGTAACTGTCTTCTTTCCAGTCAGATAAATGGGTAATTTTTTTTTCAACGCTTATAATAAAAGAAGCTGAACTCAATTTTTTTTCTAGTAAATGTCGGCCCATTTTTCCACAAATCTGGGCTATAAACTATAAACAGATGGCATCTTTTCAGTGATGAGCTCTTTAAAAACTACTTTTATAAAAAATAAATAAATAACAATAATAATACAAAGAGCTTCTAAGATTTTCGGCTTTGAGCAGTAAATTGAAAGCATATAGCAATATGTGTAAATGTAACACATTTTCTCTTAATTGAGGGGAGCGTTTACAAAAAATTTTATATATAAAATAAATATTTACATTAATTTCATGTAGTTTCGATTAATAATGACTGTACAAAAATTTACAGGTGACTGCATATAATGACCACAGAATGAATAAATAAATATGTGCATATATTGTACCAAATAAAGTGTCTAGTGTCCAGATGTGCAAGATGCGTAATGAGGTATGCAGAAAGTGCAACATGTGCAGCACGCTGTCTTTATGTGTAGATGAATAGATAAACACAAGATAAGCATGAGATTCAGATTCAGTCCTCCTCTCCCCCCACTTCTCTGCTGCTCCCCCTGGGAAGAGTTGAAGAGCCTGATGGCTCTGGGGACAAAGGACCTCCTGAATCTGTCGGTTGAGCAGCTCTGTGACAGCAACCTGCCACTAAACATGCTCCTCCTGTCCATGATAATGATGTGCAGTGGGTGGCCATCATCCTCCATAACAGAGAGCGGTTTGTGTAGTGTCCTTGTCTCAGCCACCTTGACCAGAGTCAAGTTCTGCACCGACCACTGACACCGCTTGCCTGACCAGCTTGACCAGTCGCATCTCGTCTCTCCTTTTTATGCTTCCTCCCCAGCACACCACAGCATAGAAAAGACAGTTGGCAACCATGGTCTGATAGAACATCTGCAGAAGCTTCCTGCAGATGTTAAAGGACCTCAGCCTCCTCAGGAAGTAAAGCCTGCTTTGACCCTTCCTGTACAGGATGTCTGTGTTGGCTGACCGACCAACCTATCATCCAGTTGCAGCCCAAGATACCTGTAGGTCATTACCCTCTCCACTTCAGCCCCCTCAATAGAGATTGGCTGTGTGGGTGGCCTAACCCTGCGAAAGTCGACTACCATCTCCTTGTTCTTGGCAGTGTTCAGAAGCACTTTCTCCCTGTAGATGAACTGCAGAGGGTCTGTTGCATGTTGAACCTGGGTTCTGAGAAGGTGTAGAAGAGCTCCAGTGTCTTCATGACATGGGATGCTATAGCGATGCTGCAGATCAGATCAGATGCCTTGATGTGTGAAGAAGGGGTAGAGGGAGTCATGATGTCTGTGCCGTCTGGATCTGGGAGGGTGGCATGAATATATAGAAGCAGATGAGGTGTTGATGTCCAGGCAGACAGAGACTGAAGTGCCAGGAGCTGAGAAGAGGGAGGGTGTGGAGGTGACTGCTGAACAGGGCAGTCAAACCATTTATAAATGTTGAATTCATTGGCTCTCTCTGCATCACTGACTAACGCACTGTCCATCCTCTGCTTACAGCCTGTAATGGTCTTCATACCATTCCATACCTCCCTCGTGTTATTCTCCCTTAACTTCTGCTTCACCTTCACCCTGTAGGACTCCTTGGCCTCTCGCAAGTGGACTTTGAGCTCCCTATGTACGTTCCTAAACTCCTCCTGGTTGTTGTCTTTAAAGGCTCTTTTTCTTATTCAGCAGGCCTTTGACATCGCTGGTTATCCAGGGCTTGTTGTTAGCAAAGCAGCGTACAGTTTTCACAGGAACAACAATGTCCATGCAAAAGTTGATGTAGTCCATCATGCAGTGTGTAATACCCTCAATATCCTCTCTCTATGGCTCCTGCAGTACACTCCATTCCGTGCACTCGAAACAATCCCTGAGAGCCGGCTTCAGGAGACCATTTCCTGAAGGAGCATGTGGTTACAGGCTCTCTCCGGACGCTCTCTCCTTGTACTGAGGCTGCAAGTAGACCAGGTTATGGTCAGATTTTCCCAGAGGGGGCAGGGGTGTGGCGATGTATGCATCCTTCACTTTGGTGTAAAGGAGATCAATTGTCCTGTTCTTCCTGGTGGGGCAGTCTACATACTGGTAAAAAAATGTGAGCATTGAGTCCAGTGTAATGTGGTTAAAATCAACAGAGATGGCAATGAAAGCCTCAGGGTGCTGGGGCTGTAGTTTCGCGATGGTAGCATGTATGACATCACACGCCGTCTCGGTGTCCGCGTGAGGGGGAACGGAAACACGAACAGCGATGATGTGTGACAGCTCCCTAGGCACATAATAGGAACGAAGACTCACTGCCATCAGTTCAATATCCCAACTGCAGATTATCTCCTTCAGTCACATGTCCTGGGTTGCACCATATGATGTTAACAAAAAGCACAAGTCCTCCACCTTTGCTTTTGCCGCTCAGTTTAGCGTCCCTGTCCACTCTCACGGTGGTGAAGCCAGGATTGTCCACGTTAGCATCGGGAATATTGCCGGTTAGCTACGTTTCCATGAGACATAGAAAACTACATTCCTGGTATAAACGCTGACTACGAACCAGTGCTGCTAGTTCGTCTGTCTTGTTGACAGAGTTCATTCCCCATCACCACCGAAGGAATAGATGCGCACAGGTAATACAAGTGCTAAAACTAACACAGGTAGCACAGCTGACTTTCACATACTCCAAGTGACATATCAATGCAGCAGTTATGTAACTCAGTAGCTGCATAACGCTCAGGTAGCAGAGGTGATGTAATTCACATGGGTGAATTACTAAAACTGAGAAGCTCATGATGCTGCACTCAAGCACTGACTCTGGAAGTGTTTTCATCATGGCCACTGAATCCCCATCTTGAGGCTGTCTGCTCTTTTCTGGAGCGCTTTGACAGAACTGTGACATTGTGGAACATTTTGTGGAATGCTTTTGATTGCATTCATCGGTCTCTACTTCATGTCCTCGCTTTTATGCTGTTACTTTTCTGTCTTTGTTTCACATTGCTTTTGACTTTTCTGAATAGTGTGATTGTGGTTGAGAGGTGGCAGAACATATGATGTCTTTCTCTTTTTCTCTGAATTAAAATGACATTTTTAGAATTAACTAACAATAAAAGCCCACATAAAACACATTTTTAACAGCCACTGGACATGTACGTATGACATAGCTTATCTGGTTAGTTACCACAGGGCGTGAGACCAGCATTTTTCAAAAAATTGAAGAGAACACTGTATATTTAGTTCTTAATGCAGGCACGATGCCAACTACACAATGATGCACAACTTCAGAGTTCTGTCAAGTTAATAAAGGGGGGGGGGTCTTGAAGTTTCTGTTGCAGAAACATGTTTGAAACGTGCATAAGATGAGTGAGTAGTGTGCAAATGTATTCACAACATCTGAACTATATGTCAAGTTAGTATGTGTGTTAACATCACCAAACCATACCGGACTCCAATATGAACTGTAAACTGAACTATAGTCTTGTTTTACTGTTCACAACAATTACTAGGAAGTCACATCACAACATCAGCAACATCGAAACAGTCTGACTTCAAAACACCAAGTAACTGTTAACTTAAAGTGAAGTTATAAAAAAAAAAAAAAAAAACTCAGTGGTCTGGCCACCATCAAAACAATAAAAATATGGCACCATGACATTAACCAACTGATGGTGCTCTCTCTCTCTCTCTCTCTCTCTCTCTCTCTCTCTCTCTCTCTCTCTCTCTCTCTCTCTCTCTCTCTCTCTCTCTCTCTCTCTCTCTCTCTCTCTCTCTCTCTCTCTCTCTCTCTCTCTCTCTCTCTCTCTCTCTCTCTCTCTCTCTCTCTCTCTCTCTCTCTCTCAGATTGCTGATCTCTATAAGAAGCAGCAGCAGATTCAGAATCAAGGAGAAAAACCTGATCTCGAGGATTACTACTGATTCTTGCCCTGTGATCTGGACTCTTGTTTGTTTGGGTCGGTCATTCTTAGCTGTCTAGAGTTTGAGCAGTGTAGTGGTACAAATCCTATAATTGAACACAGGGTGGGCGGGCAATAAAACAATATTTTATGGTTATTGTGATAAATTACTTCACAATATGCTTTATATTGTGTATGTATAAGTATATTGTGGATACCGTTAATAAACAGTTGCATTCCCCATTACAGAGAGTACATAATTTGTCCTGTTTAGTTGGATTTAGGACAGAGCAACAAATAAAACATTTAATAAAAATTGTTAGTTATTTTGTTAATCCTGGTACTCCTGGGGCTTTTGTGTCTGTTCAAAAGTATCACCCACCTCTGTTTGTTTGAGTAGTTCTCCTCTGTTTGTACAAGGATGTTAAATGAGAATGGAAAAAGTTAATTGTAAATAGGCTTTGAAATAAGAATTCAAATAAAAATGTCTAAGTGGGAGTGTGTTTGTGTGTTCTTATTTTGTCCTCAGGAGGACCCACAGAATGCTGAAGGGAGGTCTTGAGTGTTTTGAATTCCTACAAGAAAAAAAATGCTTTGTCAAAGTATTAAAAATAAGGTTTTTTCACTTGGTTTACAGTTAGCACTATATATGGAGTCACAGTTAAGATGAGACTGTAACCTTGAGTGGGGTGTGTTTGGTTGTGCCAAGGTTAAGATGTGCGGTGACACTAGAGGATTGAACTGTTGATTTGTGGGTCAGTGTGAAATGTGTGGGTGATTCTGTGGTATGCTTCACTAATTGGGTGTGTGTGTGGATGGTATTGGTGTGTTTTTGTTTTGTTTTTTTTTTGGTGGGGAGGGGGGGGGGGTGGAGTGTGGGTGTTGGTTTGGCAGTGCTCAGTGTTTTTTTTTTTTTTAAAAAAAAAAACCTTTCCAGTGATAATTGGCCCACTTGACAGTGTGATTTAAAACTCCAGCAGATGGGAACTTCCTTTGTATTTAACCCAGTAAGTCTTGTTTTTAGAGTGCAATAATGCATATACGTAAGTTTTCCGTAGAGAATCTAACTTTTTATTTGGAGCATTTTGTAAATAGTTTTCATTTAGTAGTTTGTTTTGTTCACTAGACGACGCAAGTTTCTTTATAGAACAATAATAAAAAGAGTATAAAGAACATAAGGAAATTAAAAATGCTAAAAGAAAAATAAATAAATAAAAAGAAAATACAAATAAAATGCAGAACTTTGAAAATGGCTACAGTCTGTGCCTCTGACAGCTTCTGGGAGGTCTGGGTTTCCCGCAAGCGTCGTTGAGCGACTACCATGGTAACCCTGAAGAATCTTTTCACTACCAGTTCTACACCGATTTTGAGAAACACCCACGTCCAGCTTAATACTAATTTGTTTTGGAGCCTCTATAGGACTTGACGTCACGCATTAAACTGTTTTCTAACAGGGTTAGATGCTTCCTAGAGTAGCCATGGACTACTGAATGCAGATTTTTAAAATCAGCAATAATATTACTGGAGATACATTACTGAACTTAGTAGCTCTCTGTTGATGCATGTTCTTAGTCAACTTGAAGCCAGTTTTTAAAATAAACGTTAATCAATAGTTTCACCTCCTCCACCTATCTGCAAGAGGAATGATCAGTTAGCCCATGATACAGGGGTTCACTCACAAATGCTGTAAGTCATAGCTTAACTTGATTGGGAAAATATGTATAATCAGATAACCAACTCAAATTTGGAGTAATGTGATGCTGCTTCCACCCGGAGTCATATTTAAAGCTAAAATGAACTGTTCAATACGATGCAGAGGCTGTCGATCAAGAAGTGCTCAAGAATTTTCCAGAACGTTGAGGTTCGCAACCACGTGTCAAAGTGGAAAAAGACATTTAACCGCATTGAGTGTAAACAGAAGACGTTTTTTGTTTTCTGTATAAAGTTATGTGAACGGGTACAAGCTGTAGAGACATTAAACAATGAAACATGCAATGGAAGATATGAGGCTGAAGTTAGACCCAGAGCCTTTATGCGCTCCAGGCTGATGTAAGCGTCCACCACAACCTTGACTACTCATCATAGCCTTATGTTTTTGTTATGCTTTTCTTGAGGGATCTCATCTGGACACACTGGAGACGCATTTTAGTGAAAAGTGTTAATGGAAGCCGACCAAAGAGAATCTATTTTCGATTTATACACGTTAATGCAAGGTGTGAACAGGTTCTTAGAGCCAGATGTGTTCACAGCGGTGGTGAAAGGAACCAGACCTCCAAAGAGTTTAAAGCTTCTAAAAGTACATTAAAGGCAAATTCATTAAATCATCATAGATATGCTGGCTGATGCCTGAGACATTTTTAAAATGCATTTTCCACAAAAATCCGTGGTGGAGAGGCACATGTATGTTTGAGTATTCAAAGGCAAAAACATTCCCAAACCACCCCTACTAGATTTGCCACTATTTGAGTTGGTAAGTTTCTCACCAAAGTGTCACTTTACATCAGACTCTGAATGGTGTTTGAATCATGCAGAATTGAAAAGGGAAAAAAAAAAAAAAGACAAGAGTTCACATTTAAAAAGCAAATGTGCTGAGTCTTTCCTGTGGGTTGTGTTTGCCTGCGTGCACCATTTATACACATGAATGAGGGCACGTGTGCCGTTTGTGTAGGTTGGCAGTTTTGGAAGTGAAATTTTTATTAAAGAGATTCAGTATTGTAGATAAGTTATAGACCACTTAGCACTTATTGTTTATTTAATTTTGAGTTAAAAGGGCCAGTGAGCACAAACCTTTCATTTCTAAAGTTATTTCAAAGGAAATATCAAAGGAATGTAAGTGGTTCAAAAAAAACTGTTAAATTAAAGATATAGAGAATTGGAACTCCTGACAACCATGCAAAATCTAGTAGACCACCAAAACTGTTCCCATCAGATATAAAACTTTGAGATGGGCGAAAAAAAAGAATCCACTCCTGTTTCTGTTTCTCACTAAGGCCGTTACTCACGAAAGGGAATGGACATAAGATTGTTTGCAAACCAAATAGACATGGCTTGTGTTCTCAGAATGGACTTGTCCACTCCAGAGCCCAGACCTCAGCATCACTGAATGTGTTTGGGATTATGTGGAATGTGAGAAGCAGAAAATGCAGTTTCTTTGACAAACTAAAAGCAAGTCTCTTTAGTACAATGGGTACTGTAATAAAGGCAAAGGGTGGGCATGCCAAACACTGAAAAATGTGATATATTTAGTTCTTTGTAATTTTCTCTTTATTTCCCTTAAATACTTTGCACAGCACTGTATAATGAAGAAAGGACACCTGCCTGGTGTAGTTTGAATAAAATTACAGCTAGTGCAGTTGCTTCAGAATGACATGCCTGCCTCTGCGCACTCTAGCCTGTGTATGATGTACTGTAGCGTGTGTGTGTGTTGAATGGAGAAGTGTGTAGGCCTCCCCTCAGGGCATGTCTGTGTGAATGTGATGAAAAAGAGAAAGAGAGAAGCTGCATTGTGCAAGTCTGAGGACGGAAAATCAAATTATCCACCCTTTTCTACTGCCTTCTCTCTTGCTCTGTCTCTTTTGTTCTCTCTCTTTCCATCTTTCCTCCCCTCAAACAGCTCTTCTTTCTCTCTTTCTTTCTCTCCTTCCCCACATGTGTGTTAAATAGCCAAGCCTGAAAAGCAGAAGAGTGAAAGACTCTCCATACCCCACACTGAAGCGATTAAAAAAAAAAAAAAACCCCAAAAAAACCATCAAAGTCTCTCTTCGTAATGAGGAGCCTTCGAAGTTTGTGTGTGAATGGCTTTGAAAAATTAATTAAACTGAACTAAATAGACTTTGACTTGATATGAATTCAGTAGAGTGTAAATTAATTAACTCTAATTGAGGTTAATGGACTTGTAGAATGGAATTAATGTGAACTGTGGTCTTCTGATGTATCTTCCACTCAACCTTCTCCAAAATGTAAAGCAGCCTGCGATTGGCTCATGCTTTTTCATTGACCAATCAATGACTTTTTATTGCCACAAATTAGTGTCCCAAATGTCCTTAACTCTGTGGTCCTCCTCAAATTCAGTGCTATGGTGACGGCAGCATATGGACTTACATGGGAAGACACTCTGGAGTTCGAAAGTGTGCATTTGGGACAAACTGATGCTTCGCATGGACTATTTTCACTGTATGTAAAGTATTGGGACACCTACACATTTCACCTACGGGAGCTTTTATGACATCCCATTCTAAATCCACAGACATTAATGTGGAGTTTAGAACTCTTTACTGAGTGATTTAACAGAGGATAGGTGCTGGCAGCAACTCACTCTGTGAGTTTGTGTGATCTACTGGTTCATGATTAAGCTGTTGTTGCTCACATGACACTGCCATGTTTAAAGTCACTGAGCTCATCAGTATGATTCTACTGCCAGCATTTGTCTTTTGAGACTGTAAGGCTATTTGCTTAATTTTATCCACTTGTTAGCAATGGGTGTGGCTGAAACACCTGAACTCAATAATTAGAAGGGGTGTCCCAGTTCTTTTGTCCATACCATGTATGTTCTGTACACAGCAAAGTTAATGGTCATACTCATGAGCTGCAGATATAGGTGATCATTTCATTTGTATCTCAGATGTAGGTGATCAGCCAGGACATGTTTGGTGTCAAAATATTGCTTATTTAATTTAGCCTTGTAGCTCTACTGCTAATTTTGCTAACAAACACTAGATGCCAACATTCATCAAATTGTTTTCTGTACATACATCCCAGAACTTCTCTTAGTCCAATCAAACCACATCCAGACTCTCCATAGATGTTGATGTGGTTCAGGGCATGACTGTGACTTATATAAAAGCTATGAAACTGAATATAACATTACCATGTAACTGAATGCAACAGGCTACTGACTTAGACAGGTGTGCCAAATTCCAGCTCCCCTTTTTTGTGTGCATATATGTATGTGAGCTTACATTTGTAATTTGTAACTTTCTGTTTGTAAACATATGTCTTCCAAAAACTCAAGATTAACTGTTTTTTTTTTTACAGAAAGACACAAAAATTATGGAAGTTTTTGAGAACATATGCTTGTGTGATGTGCAGGAACTTAAAAGGAACCATTATTTGGCACAACACCTGTTTAAAATGGCTGCCTGCAACATTCAGCTACACGGTGAAGTTCTGTTCAATTGTTGTAGCTCACAGCAGTTGCATAGGCAAAAATACATTTCTGTATTTTCTGTATTCTTTCAAAAATACAAATTCCAAATGTGTTATGCTCCACAGTATCATAACATGTGTCCACAGACTATTGCAAACAGCAGTGCAGTCATCACCCTATATATTCTGAGGCTTCAGCATTGTGGTGATACAAAACAATAGTAAAATGGTTTACACGTTCACTAGAATGCTGGATTCAGACTGCAGAGTTATACAAAGATTAGCAAAACCTGGACTCTTAAAAACCTACACCTAATCATTCCAGGCTAAAGCATACTTTCATGACCAGCATGAAAAATGTTTATGGACCATTTATTTCTTACCTTTGATGATTCAATGCATTGCAGTATATGTTTGACATTTTGACACAGCAAGAAAATTAAGGCCTGAGGCAGTGTCAGTTGGCTAAGCAGGGATTGGAGGGCTGAAACAATTTGGCAAAGCTTGGGATTGTTCGATTAGACTTTACCTCACACTTTTGGGAATGAGGTTGGAGAGCATAATGATTTTGAATGGCCATAAAACAATGACAGCACTCACAGAGGGCTTACTCAGGCCTGCGCGTGGCTGTCCCTGGTTTACAGTAAGTCATAATTTGGACACTAAACGTGTCATGGCTGATTGACTACATCTGGAGTGCTCATGTCCCTTTGAAAGCCAGAATAAGAAATGGGACACCCTACAGTCTTTTTAACAGAAAATCGGTTTGATCGGGTAAAAAAAACTACTTGCTGGTATTTAAATGAAAAGAGACTTCTAAAAATAATTCAAATATGCCAAATTTGTAAAATTTACAAATATGTAAATTTTACATTTTGAACATTTTTTATTGTATGTTTGAATAGATTTCTTAATAGTGAAAACTGATTTGTTTAATGTGCACATTCAATACATGTTACATGTAAGAATAGTAAGTGTTAGTTGTGACTGTAGTTTTAACTAGTAAGAAAGCAATTCAAATATCAGTTTGGATTTAAGGAAAACTTTCTTGAGATATGAGTGTGATTCTGAGTGGTTTAACGTGAAGTAGTTCATTGTACTGTATTTCCAATGGCAACTAGGGGCTGTAATATCTATAACACTAATATATATAGCAGCAGTATCCAGAACCACCAGTGAACCCGCATCTGTTCTCTGAACTTATATGGTGATGATGGTAAAATAGGGATAAATCTGGAAAAAAAATGTTTTCTTTGTTACAATTTTGCTTTACAGTGCCCCCGCATGTATCCCTCTATAATGAATGACTTTTCAAGAACACATTTTAGGGCTCATGTGTCAAACACAGTCCTATTTGGCCCACAAAATTATTTTAATTTTTTGCTCTTAATATTCCTGTCCAGGGTATATCTTGCCTTCCACCCTTTGACTGCTGGGATAAGCTTCAGCTCTCAGCGTGACCCATAAGGATAAGTGGCGTAGAAACTGTGTATGTGTTCTTATTAGTCTGTTTCACCCTGAGATTTCACCCAGGGCACTGTAGTCCCCAGCATGCGCTGCAACAAAGTGAGCGTTCTGACCGCCTTCGCCAACAACAATCTCTGGGCCAGCAGTTACACACACACAAAAAAAGATGCCTCGGTCTAGTTCAAGCAGAAAACTTGAAAAATCATTGCAATTCTCCTTTAACAGCTAAAATGGGGACTGGCTTCGTTATGTCAATCAATCTTGATTTATACAGAGCTTTTTACAGTTAAAGCAGCTTTACACAACATCCAGGTCCAGCCCCAAATGAGCGAGCCAAGGGCAACAGCGGCAGGGAAAAACTGTGTGTGTGTGTAGTTTCTTACAGTGTACGTGAATTCATATTATCTGTGTGGTACCTGTGGGTGGGTGGCTGGGTGAGTGAAAAACTGATCTTCCACAGTCAACTCCAAAGGCAGTCGCTACATGAGAGAGAGAGAGAGAGAGAGAGAGAGAGAGAGACCATGCATTTCAATTAGCATCTTTGTGTCAGAGTGTGTAGAATATTTTTCCTCGGAGGAGAATGTAATGACAGACTCATCCAAGGTCGAAGAGTGTGTGTGTGTGTGTGAGTGACAGACTGAAATATTTCCACAGAATGTTGCTCTTAGCACTCAAACACTCTCTGGAGAGAAATTCCACCTTCTACGCTATTTTCTCCGCCATTGTGTGCGAAACATTCAACAAAAGCAAAAGACAGAAAATTACTTCGACATTATTTTTTCAAAAAAATTGCAGTCTCTCTGTCTCTCTGTCTCTGTCTCTCTCTCCCTCCACCCTCCCCCTTTTCTCCATCTCTCCTCTCTATCCTTACTTGTCCCTCTCTGTTCTCTCTGCCTTTTCTCTCCCTTCACTTCTCTTCCTCGCTATTCTTTTTTCCCTCTCTTTACCGCTCCATTCTTTTCTCTTTCTCTCCCTATACCTTCTTCTCCCCTTTTTCCTCACTATTTCTCCCCACTCCCCTCTCTCCCTCCTTTTGTCTCTTCTTCATTTTCTTTCCCTCTGTTGTTATGTTCCTCTTTTTGTCTCTCCTGTTATTTTTCCCCTTTGTCTCTCTTTCTATATTTTTCACCTCTTTCTCTTCCTCTTTTGTAATCTGTCCTTCTCTCCCCTTTTCTCTTTATTCTTTGTTTCTCTTCACTCTTTCTTACATTCTCTTGTTTTTTTCCTTTCTTCTGTCTTGCTCTGTCCTTATCTGTCTCTTACTGTTTTTCCTCTCCATCTTTCTCTCCTTCACAATTTCATTTTCTGTCCTTTCTCCTTTTCTCTCCTCTCATTCACCCTAATTATTTTTTCTCCTTTTCTATCGCTCTTCTTTTTCCTTCTCTTCATTTCCTCTCTTTCTCGCACTTCTTTTTCTGTCTCCTCTCTCTCTCTCTCTCTCTCTCACTCACTCCTACACCAGTGCAGGGTTTGGTGAGCACAATAACGTGTCTTTCAAAGCAGAACAATGCCTTTTCTCCTCTTTCGCCTTCTCTCCCCCATCCCTTCATCTCTCTCTCACCATCCCTCGCTCCGTGCTCCCTGTGACATCCCTGCCATGTGAGGGAGAGAGTGATGAGGAGAGGGAGAGACAGATCTCTTCTTTGTCCTCGAACGACCCTGCTGAATGTCAGCGCTGTCGTTAGGCGTGTGTGTGTGTGTTGTGTACAGGCACGCACACACATACAGACAGACACACACGTCGGCGTTTTGCAACGACCCCTGACTTTAGAGTTTGATGATGTCAGCTCTGCTCATCCACACTAATAGCTCTGGTGGAAGATCTCTGTTGTTGTCAACTGTATGTTTTGATAATGTAAGCATGTATGTTTATTGTGTTTATTGTGGTCTTGCTTATATTTATCTAGATCTTTGAGTGTGGGCACTTACTGGCCATTTTATTTGGTTCACCCAGCTCACCTTCCTGTCCATTTTATCAGCTCCATTTACCATATAGGAGCAGTTTGTAGTTCTTTAATTGCAGACTGTAGTCCATCTGTTTCTCTGCATACTTTATTAGCTCCCATTTATTAGTGGTTAGGACCCCCACAGGACCAGAGCAGGTATTATTTGGGTGGTGGATCATTCCCAGCACTGCAGTGAGACCTACTGTTGATGGATCATGACAAGTGATGAACAGAGTAAAGGGAGTGGGGTAAAAATATGCAGAGAAGCAGATACAATCTGTAATTGTAAAACTACATAGTGCACCTAGAGTGTTGTGGATTTGTCACAGACAACCCTTCATTTAACTGCCAGTCAAAACAGCCATTACATAAAGTTATGCACTTTTCAGTAGATATTTCTGAGGAGATTAGATATGATCCATTTGCATAAAGAAGTAAAGAGAAAATGGGAGTCCTAACAACTGTGCAAGACCTGATTGTCCACCAAAACTGTCACCACCAGATAAACAGCACTTAAGGCTTTCATCTTTGAGAAATAAAGAGATAAAATCAAGCCCCATTCTTACTTGAAGATCTGAAAAAAATGTCCAACCATCCCAGGATGGGTGCATTTTTACTGCATATGATAAGAGGACCTGATTAAATGCACAGTGGGTCGATATATGATATAACACTCAAAAAAGATGATTCTTCGTGTGTTCTTTAGTAAAGACTGTGGCTATTTAGAGCCATTGGTTCTATATAGATCTACTTCAGACTTAAACACGTTCTTTGTGTGGTGAAATGGTTCTTCAGATTGATAGAGAATGTGTTGTATGTGATTTTATACAGAACCTCTTGAAAATGGTTCTGTGTAGCATCAAACAGGGTTTATTCTGCCATTCTTGACATTAAACAAGCTTGACATTAAACAACAGAACCCTTTTTGTGCTACATAGAACCATGTACAAGACATCAATCTGAAGAACAACTTCACCAGGCAAAGAACCATTTAAGAATGAAATGGCTCTATGTAGAACTCATGGTTCTAAATGGAACTATTCTCTTTACTAAAGAAGCCTTGAAGAACCATCTTTTGTAAGTGTGTAGGTGTACCTTATAATTAAAGTGGACAGTGAATATGTTCATAACTTGCTGTGTGTGTGTGTGTGTGTGTGTGTGTGTGTGTGTGTGTGTGTGTGTGTGTGTGTGTGTTTGTGTAATAATCTCTTGTTCTGTGTCTGATGTGTTTTCAGGCTGCTCTCCTTGTCAACACATGTGTAGCACCCTTTCTGATTGGTCAACAGTGCCTACCCACAGTGCATAGCGCTAGCTCAGAAACTCATCCATGACGTATGTGTGGGGGGTCACTCTATCATATCTCTTGGAAATAATTTGCTGCCCAGTTGTGTGAGCTAATAAGCCCTCCTTTCGGTGTTCACTCTTGGTAGAGGCCATTCCGTCTCAGCTTTTTTGCCCGTGTATTATCACACTGACCATTACAATCACTGCAGGTCTGTCAACACGGTCAAATGGAAGGATGTGTTGGACAGCAGATGAAGGAAACATCGATCAGGCCTCTCATGGGTCTGTTTTGTTTGGTTTGTTAGTAAGGGTAAACAGACTTTATTCATATGCAGGAATGCCTTTTGTATATATTTTTGCTATTTCTATCCCTTTTATACACTAGATGTCTAAAAGTGTCTAGACACCTCATCTGATTAGTGAATTCGGCTACTCTGTGGTGCACCCACTGCTGTTACAGGTATTCAGTAGTGCACACGCAGCTCCAGAGCATCCCGTTCTATTGGCAGCGCCTTCCTTAGGAGATTAGAGAAGAACTGCACATAGAATGGGACACTTTGGAGGAGCCGCACATAAACCTAATGTCACCATGCTCAATGCCAAGCGTCAGCTAAAGGGTTGTAAAGCTTCCAGCATTGGACTGTGGAGCAGTAGAACTATGTTCTCTGAAATGATGAAGCTCCATCCAATACCTTTGGGATGTGTTTATGAACCAGAATGAATCATCCTACATCAGTACCTGACCTCACTAATGCTTTTGTGGGTAACTGCAATCAAATCTTTATAGCAATTTTACATCATATAGTTTAGTGTTTCCAGAGGAGCAGACGTTGCAAATGGGGACATATTCCTTATTGATACCCTTGATTTCAGAAGAAATGCTAGATAAGCAGGTGTCTACAAACTTTTAGGCAGATAGGGTTTTCGGCCCGTTCTGGACTAGATTTGCCTTTCAGAGGTGAATCTTTATTGAGAATACTGTGAGATCCAGGACTAGGCTCAATCCCTGTCTGGGTAACTGACCCATAGCATATTACTTTGATTTGCTTATAATAAAGCATATGGAACCATACCATCAATGTTCTCTCTCTCACTCCCTCTTTCTCATCTCCCATGTCCTGATTGTGTCCTTATCTCAACCCCTGTATTTCTCTATTTATAGTTGCTGTCTCTGTCCTTTTTCTCCGTCTTATCCATTTTACTGAAAAAATTAGGAGTGGGATAGCGAATGGGGGAGGAAAGAATGCAAAGCTTTGTCTGGAGAGGGAGAGAGAGGGGGGATAGGACTCTTGTCTCTCTCGCTCTATCTCGCTCTGTCTATCTCTCTCTCTCTCTCTCTTTCTCTCTCTCTCTCTCTCTCTCTCTCTCTCGTTCTCCCTGCCTGTATTGTTTTGACTGGCAGACGTCAGCAGAGGAGAGGAATCTGGAGGGAGGGTAGAGATGGAGGGATGAAGAAAGAGGAGTCTTTGTCTCATCCTTTGTTCTTGTCCTGGTGAAAGGGCAAAGAGAGGAGAAATGGGGTGGGGTGAGGAGGTGACTCTCTCTCTCTCTCTCTCTCTGTCGTTCTTGTTCTCTTTCTCGAACAGTGTGATAACATCAGAATTCATTGTTTTTTTTTCCTGCTTCAGAAAACCTGTTGCTGCACTTTGTGAAAAACAGATGCATATGTTTATACTATACAAACTTACTTAAACTACTATAAATACTCCAAATGATATTTGCACTGACAGGAAGTACAGTTGTATGCAAAAGTTTGATGGTCCCTGGTCAAACTAAGTATTTGTTCACTTTCTAAGTAACAATACGTTAACACATCCTCTACAGAGAACAAATGTAAATATGACATTTTCTCCAGTTTTCTGCGGGCACAATTTTGTGCTGAGCTTAAAATATTGGGAAAAAAATAAACATTAAATATAAAATGTAACCGCAAGCCATTCTTTAAATTCAGTGAATAAGCAGTAAGCGCGTTCTCTGTGGAGGATGTGCTAATGTAAACCAGGGAGCCCAAACTTGCATATAACTGTAGAAGACTTTACTGTTGTTCTGTCATTTCTATTTGCACTGTAGATTCACATGTATTCTGATTGTGATTCATATTTGCATTGTAGGTTCGTATGTATGGATTCTCCCGTGCACTATAAAGGACATTAGGTTATTGTCATCTGCTACTTCTCTGCAGTGATTTTATTATTTAAAAGGTTCACTCTATAATGGCTTTTGTGACATGAAACGGCATGGATTAAAGATGAGTCCTGCTCTGCTGGTGCTGACATCAAGAGAGGAGATATAATGATGTGTCAATTAAAAGCAAGCCGTACATATCCTCTCCCACTCACTGACTCGTAGACATATGCGCACACGCCTGACTTTACACTGGCCCAGACTCATTTAACTAAGCCTTTTTATCTGTCTCACTTTAGCCTTTTTAAATTGCAGTCTTGTCTTGTCAAATGGACATCATTTCTTTATTAAAAAGGGAAGAGAGAGAGCGCGAGAGAGCATGAGCGAGAGTAAAGGGGTTGTTTAAGGTTGTTCTCTATAATATCTTGTCTTCGAATGTTATTGGATGCACTTTTTTTTGAAAAGGAGTAGATGGAATGAGAAAGAGAGAAGATCAGCTGTCATAAGGCTGAACGAGGGGTGGGGAGAGAGAGAGAGAGAGAGAGAGAGAGAGGGAGAGTGATGGATGGAGAATGAAAGAGGAGAGAAAGTGGTACTAGGGCAGGGCCTGGCCTAGGGGTGGAGAAAGAGAAGGAGGAGAGTGATGGATGGATGAAGAATGAAAGAAACAATAAAGTGGTCCCAGGGCTGGGCCTGGCTCAGGGGTGTGGTTGGGTATAAACTGCGTTCACTCATCCACATGCCCCTCGACCTCACTCCCTCCATCCCTACATTTCTCCTCCTCTCTCCTTATCCCTGGTCCTCCTGGTCTCTGCTCCTCCACAAGCTGCCCGGCGGGAACGTCAGACGGAAGCCATGCTAACTCTACTGGTGCTCACAGCTGCGGTGCTGCTCGGTGCAGGTAACTTTTCGGAACTTTTCTTTTTATGTGAATTAAACGTAACATATATAATAATACACTTAATTCACTTTTAATGAACATAACTAATGATTCATTAGTTTTTTGCCTTAGTTTAATTTTCCTTCCTTTAAACTTTTAAGCTTGTGACTAAAAATTGTTGTGACTTTGTGTGTTTGAGCCTATTTATTTAGCAAAGGTCATGTTCCAAATGAATACAGATTTTATTTATTTATTCATATTATATATATATATATATATATATATATATATATATATATATATATATATATATATATATATATATATATATATAATATGAATAAAATGCATTTCTCTTTACTTTAATATGACTTGCTTGCCATAACCATGATTTAGTTTATTTGACATATTGTTAAAATTTTCATGCTAATTATAAATTCACTTTGCTCAGGCGGAAACTACTAAAACATGGTTAACTGTATTGGATTGGTCTTGTCTTGTCAGATCTGAGATTATTGCAGGAAATCTATAAGTTACAAATGAGTACTTTGTGTTCTGTTTTTTACTTAGTCAATTAAATATTTGATTAGATCACTATCTAGCATTTTTCTTCCAGAGTTTGGTTTAACTGCTAATATGAACTTTGTTTTTGCATTGGATTTTTTTGGATATTGGATATTGGATAATTATGAACTCTATCAGGAATAGAACTGTTATGAAGAGCCAGATCATCCATCATCTTTAATAATATATGTAATCACAGCAGGTGTTCAGTGTCTCTGACCCTAGTGACTTATGTGGATATTCATGATCACATTATGGCTTTTATGGGTTTTATGATCATGAGTACGTAAAAATCACTGCAGCTTCATTAACATATGTAGGTTTGTGAGGTGCAAATTAAAAGTCTTTATGGTTACTCATAGAATTTTGATTGATCTTATATCATAATACCTTCTTTTGCTTTCTCACTGCTTAGTTTTGGAATTATGATCATTATAAAATAATGGAATAAATGGATCTTGCAAATAAGAAATATATGTAATGAAAAATACAGTTTGATCTGTATGTTCTGAAAACTATACGTAAACACAAAGTGCCTTAAATCCAATTATACTGAACAGTGTTTTAATGGAGAGACAGTCTTACTTTTAACCATTAGATTCACTTAATATCTTTTATTAACTATAATTGGTGTGATTGCATTTGCCATCGATTTAACTTTATAATATATGCAACTTGACGAATGTAACTATATTACTTGATTATGCTAATCTAAACGAGTCTCAGTTTAATTTGAAATAAACAGTTGTCTTTCTAATAAAATGTATGAATTTAAGCAGTTTTCATAATTACAGATTAATTTCAGATTAATTTGTTATTTATATTTGAGAAAGCTATCTGTGTCAAATGGAATATACTTGTTCATTGTTATCACTTGTCTGGTGAGATTTTTGAACATAGGCAAATATTCCTTTAAAATCTCTTACATGTTAATTATGCACGAGTCTGCATAATTAATGTGAGAATGTCAGAGGTGATTAAAGAGCCAAGTTAGCACTGATGTTTTTGTCTTTTTTAAAGAACATAAAACCTGCAGTGGCCTTAGATTCATACTGTCACTCCTCCAGTGGCTTGTTTACTGTTCTCTGAACTGCAGCTTTAATCAATGTAATCAGGGTTGAGTTCTTCTGCATAACAGAACAGTAATGAGGACTTTAACTGATTATGATATAATTTATTTATTTGTTAATTGACAGTTTTGTCCTTTAACTATATTATCGCTGTCAGAGCGAAACCTTTTATCTCCAGAAAGATAGCTTTATAGAGAAAGGGAAAAAAACTCATTTGAATGTGAATGTAGGTAAATGTAATGTAACTAATTTTGGACCATTTCTATTGGTGCATTCTTCAAGAAATGTTGATGGTGAATGTCAGATAAAACATAAATGTGCTCTGTGCAAAAGTTAACAAGTACATGTTTTGTATTTTAAATACTTTTTCCAATATGTTGAATAAACAGAAATTATGCACATTATGTATTAGCCGTATTTAAGTTTCCTGTATTGGATGTGTTCATTCAGAAAATCCATACAATTCTCCATATGACTGTATACATGTTGAGTAGTTAAAAAAAAGTTTTAATGTGCGCTTTAATGATTGAGATGATTAAATCCATGCTGTGTATTTGTTTCAGCACCTCAGTCAGAGGCTATAGTGGTATACACAGGCTGGGAGAGGCATGCTCTTGTGGGCTCAGATGTCCGGCTGTCCTGTTCTTTCTTCTCCTGGCGGTGGACTTCTGAAGATGTCACCTTCTCCTGGAGCTACAGACCAGATGGGGCCAAAGACAGCATCTCAGTATGTCCACACACTCTCACACTCTCATCACAAATTCTCCTAGAGCTGCAGATCAGACAGACCTGAGACGTCATCTAACTTCATATTCAAGCATGCCTTTCATATTTTGAACAGTATTTCAGCACATGTTCAAGCTTCCTTTGAAGCTTCAGACCATAAGCAACAAGAAGCAGCATCTTTGTGGCCTATGCATTATTCACATGCACAAACACACATACATTTAATGGCATCCCTGGGTTAGTTAAGTGTTCAAAACCACATTACTGCAACAAAATAAAGGTTTTCTATTGTAACGAAAAGTACATAAGTAGAAGCTGAAATAGTCTTTATGAAGCTATCAAATCAAAAACATTTTTTAGTTTACCATGTTACTTTGATTTAAATGATCTGTTTTATCAGGGGCAGTCATGGGCTGGAGGTTAGGGATCCAGCCCCGTGACCGGAAGGTCGCCAGTTCGATCCCCAGAGCCGACAGCACATATCTGAGGTGTCCTTGAGCAAGACACCTAACCCCCCAATTGCTCCCCGGGCGCTGCAGATTGGGCTGCCCGCTGCTCCGGGCAAGTGTGCTCACTGCCCCCTAGTGTGTGTGTGTGTGTGTGTGTGTGTGTGTGTGTGTGTGTGTGTGTGTGTGTGTGTGTGTGCTTACTAGAGTGTATGTGGTGTTTCACTTCATGGATGGTTAAATGCAAAGGTGAAATTTCCCTGTTGTGGGACTAATAAGGGTCATCTAATTAATTCATTATGTAAATTCAGGGGATTTAGATCTCTGGTGGAAATGAATAATTGCATGCAACACGCGGAATAACATTGTGACTTTGGTTGTGCTTTGGACCCCTTGATGAATCTGATGATTGTGAGTTGAAAAGAATATTCAAAGAGAATTAAGTCAAAAGTTGATAAAGCATATGGATCTTCTTTTGAGCCCATGCATGACGTTATTACCTAAATATGTATGATGAAAACGCTGACCTGATGTCTTTGACTTTTAAACTACTTCAGGCTTTCCAAGGTGACTCACATCAGTGCACACACACCATATTTTAGTGTGTTTTTTTCCTTTCTAACAGTTATGCTACACTCTCAGAAAAAAAGGTACGACACTGTCACTGGGGCAGTACCCTTTTTGTCACTGTGGTGGTACCCTCAGGGGTACGTTTCAGTACCTTTAGTCAGGGAACATAATTGTACCATAATTCATTGAAATGATATGTACTCCACACACCCCGTCTCGTCTCCACGCTTTTATTTTATTGTTCTGTTTTAAAACATTAGTTTATAAAAAGATACAAATGTCTACTTTTCCACTAGGAAAAACTTATGTAAGGTACACAGTTGGACCTCAAAACCACTGTTGCACCTTTAAGGGTACACTTACATTGTTTGTACCTTGATGAACAAATCATGTACCTGCATGGTACCTTTATATCTGACAGTGTACATTGTTTAATTTGAGAAAGAAAACGTAGTGCACCATTAAGTAATCATTTTGTAAAACTAGTTTTCCATGAAAGTGTTGTTTTTTGTAAGGGTTGATCAGGGCCACCAAAAGCAGACAGAAACTGACTTTATAGCAATAACTAAATTATAATATATGGACAAAGCATACATGTTTTCTGATAAATATACTGGTATAAAAATGAAAAATATTGGTCCCCAAACAACAATCATGTCCCATGATTTAGGTCATTTTAATAATAATAAAGTAATAATACACATTTAGAATAAGTCTTACCAATGCAGTCCCATCAATTATTCTTTTTTATTCTCTTAGAACCTAGAACACCCTCCCAACCTTACACTTTAAATTAGTTTTTAAATAAGTTTTATTAAAAAGCTAATGAGTGAACCATTGATTCTACTTGTGCACCCTGTCTTAGCTGATTATGTTTGTGGCATTTTTGGCAAACAATAACTCAAGCGCATGTTGATGAACTGCACTGTGAAACATTAGGTGGTTGGTTAGTGTAGTGGGTAACACCTCTGCCTTCTACGCTGTAGATTGGGGTTCAATCCCCTGCCTGGGTAAGCACCCTACACTATACCAATAAGAGTCCTTGGGCAAGACTCCTAACACCACCTTGGCCTCCCTGTGTAAAACAATCAAATTGTCTGGATAAGAGCGTCAGCCAAATGCCATAAATATATAAGTAGGTGTTTACACATAAAGTAAAATAACAGTCAAAGAGATTAAATTTTTTAACTCTTGACTGGAGCACCTAAAGGAAATACTTCACATGTAAAAAAGCAATGCAATTCCAAATTAATGTAATCAACATTTATTACTTAGAGTATGTAAAACAGATTTTTTGCATTAAAATCTATATTGAAATTTTTTAAATATTCCCAGGCACATACAATTGGAACACTCCTTAATAAAAACAGACTGGGGCCAAATGGATTCAACAAAGATAACTTGTTTTTTCTATTGCAAATACACTGAATAACTTGGTGAAAATGTATAATTTTAAATAGGTATTTTTCTTAGGAACAGCATAATTCATTTGATCCTGTGCATGTGTATGTAAATGTAAAATATGAGGTTGCTCAACAAATGCAGCACTGTAGACTAGATATGGAATCATTTGGCGGAAAAATCTAATTAACATAATTTATTGCTTGCAGTTGATTATCCAAGACAAGTTTGATACCTGACATGTGCTTCTTTAGTTTACAACGGAAGATGCTAAGCCAGTGTGCTAATGAACACTGGACTGGAGTTATCCCTAAACTCACCTTGGTAAATACATGCCAAAAAACCTCTCTTAGCTGCTCAAAATGCTTCCAGATCTTCATTTATTTAATGCAGGAACACTGATGTCATTTAGATCACGATATTACGTAAAAATAAACATGAACTCCACAAAGGTGAATGATGGGGCAGTCGTTGTGAGCAATCAGAACCATTTTTACCTCAGCACAAAATGTAGTATTCCGTGCAAGATGAACAAAGGCAGGGCTACATGATTTAGAACACATAGACGCAGAGAAGCTAAGCTACTGTACCTGGAAAATCTAAACAATAAATGTGTTTACATGCACTTACTAATCTGATAACTGCAGTCGATCAGATTTTGTCATTAGCTCGATCAGCATATTTACATGCACTTGTACATCATGTAGAAATATAGAGTGATTTAATTTGATCAAGAATCACTTTGTCAAACATGATGTCGGTTACAGCATTGCTCTAAAATTGTTGTGTTGCAGTTTCATGGGTGCTGTTTTAAATGCTACTTGCTTATTTTCTGGTACTGTAGTGCTGGTACTGGTACTGTGTTTTTGCACATGCTCAGACTGAGAAAACTGAAAGAAATCAGAGAAAGAGTATGCATGCACTGAAAAACCCGTTTAATGGGTGGAAATCCAGCTCTCTTTATCAGATTTCTTAATCAAATTTCTACACTTTACTCTGATCTAAGAAACTGTTTTCATGGCCATTTGAATAATTGGCTAACTGCAGAAATCAATTACAACACATTCACTGCCCGATTATAATTTTGACACGCATATTTTCAGCACAAATGAGCCTCGACCATATATATATATTTGATCCTTAGTATACACATGAAGATGCTTCTTTTCTGTAGAAATTTACGTGGAACAGCCGTAGATCAATGAGCCCTGTCGCCGGTTTGTGCTTTGTGTATCCTCAGACCACTGTCTGGTAGGTACCTACCACTGCTCACTGGGAGCACCCCTCATGCCTTGTCATTTTGGAGATGCTCTGATCCAGATGTCTGGCCATAATGATTTGGTCCTTGGAAAAGTCACTCAGGTCTTCATGCTTGCCCATTTCTCTTGCATCCAACACATCAGCTATGAGGACCAACAGTTCAGATACTGTTTAATATATCCCAGACCTTGATGTGCGCTGTTGTTACAAGATAATCAAAGTCATTTGCTTCATCTGTGAGCAGTCATAAAGTGTTGGCTCATTGTTGAATGTTATACAAACTTAGTTATCATGAACCTAGTGAGAATGAATGCTATAGTGGTATGTCAAAAACAACTGACGTTTATTGTTAGTGTCAAGGAGTTGCTTAGGAGCTGAGCTACATTTCCAAATATTTCTTGGTAGATGAATTACAGGAATGATTTTGGATTAAACAGTGTTCCGAAACCTGAGACTCTGTGCCAATGGGTCTATGATAACTTATGGCATTTTTCTGTAAATTTTAATGCACAGTTTCATTTTATCAAGTTTATTTGCTTAGAAAATCAACAAAATGTCATTCGACTATTGATGCCAAACTTTCGCATGCAACTGTGTATTAATACATTTATGTATGATATTGTCAACTCTGTGGTCTATTGACATGTATGTGATTGGTCAGATTTTCCATTACACGGGTGGAGCTCCCTATGTGGATAATAAGGGGCCATTCCGGGACCGCCTGGAGTTTGTGGGGAACCCTCCTCGCCGTGATGGATCTATCCTGATCCGGAATCTTGACTTTAGTGACAACGGAACCTTCACCTGTGATGCCAAGAACCCTCCCGACATAGTGGGCCGTCCCTCCAGTGTACGACTTCTGGTATTCGAGAAAAGTAAGAAGTTATCATTGTCATCATCATTATTGTTTTCACTGCTGTGTCTCCAGTGAAAGACTATAATGCAGGGATGCACTGATATGGAATTTGTGGGCCAATAAATCAAGAGATAATTGACAGTTTATGGTCAATACAAAGACCAATAACTGATCAATATTTTTAACTTTACGCTATAAATCCATATATAAAGAGCAGTGAGCATATGACAGGTTTAAGCTCTGACAGACTATTGGTTAATTTTACATAGCCTTGCCACAGCTAAATTAGGCATGATGATTATTGTACAATTTTAAATTAAGCTGTGTATTTTATGTTGTTTACCAGACTTCCAGAGCCACTTATGGTGGCAGCTGAATATAATGCTAGACGTCTTACCCAAGGAGTCTTTTTGGTGTACTCATGGTGTTCTTATCTGTGATTGGGGAATGAAAGTGGTCTTCCATGTTTAGGATGATGGTGTTAACCACTATGCTATCCATTTTATTTAATTGAAAAGCATGAATGCCATGAATTGTTTAGCACCAAATAAGGTGCTAAAATAATGGTTTGCAAAATTCCAGTATCAGACCAATAAGAATAATATTTCAGTTTTTCCATTTATTGGAGAATAATATATCATGCACCTGTATTATAAATTCTCCAGTAATATCTCTTGCTGATCATTTCAGTTTTCATCTTACCATCCTCTCTCTCTCTCTCTCTCTCTCTCTCTCTCTCTCTCCACAGTTCCAATCCAGGCCGGAGTGATAACAGGAGCGATCATTGGGGTGGTTTTGGGTTTGCTGATTCTTGTGGTGGCTATTTACTATCTGATGCGTTTCCTTGTGGCCAGACGCGTCTTCGACCTGAGCGTGAGGTCAGTCTGGGAATGTTTGCTTCCTCAAGCACGTCCCGAACCTCTACCTGGCATAGACACACATATAAATGTACAGGCACATACCCTCATCAAGACCTTGCCCAAGTCCCCTCAGGTTTTACATAAACAAAAGAATATCCACATGCACACTTTCAGCAAGGCCAAGGCACATCCTTTGTCTAGCCACAATGCACCCACACATGTCTGTGCCTAGGCCAAGGCTGGGCCACTATTGCCTTTTCAAGCTGGCAATGTGGTTAAGCCAAAGAGCTAGCAAGCAGTTCACTCCCCCGACCACCAGAGGGCTGCAGCACTCACGCTAAATTATTTGTGTTTCTGTTCCCTCAGCAAACATGGCAAGAAAGGCAAAGGAAAAGAAGCACAGCAAAGACAGGCAAGTGCTCACCTGCTAACACACACTTACATCTTCCAAACACACCCACACACGCACATACACCACCTCACCTACAAATAACCAAGTCTGCTTTGGCTTCTTTAAAGATCTGCTCCTCTCTTCTGCTCACCTCTTCACTCACTCAACCTTTTAGGAGAATATTTTGAATGTATTTGTAGTATACATGAGCAACAAAGAAATATGTACATGCTAGGGATGAACTGAAAATTTACTGAAATTTACAGTGATGAACTGAACATTCGCTTTTTTTTTTACCTAAAAGAGAAAAACATTTTGAATAAACAAAGATTTTACAAATAATTTAATGACAGTAAAATCAAGAAATAATCGTCTGTCAAGTATCAAGAGGTTAACAAATTCTATGTTCTTTACAGGATTAAGGCCATTTGAAAACACAACATCCTACTCAATATGCAGAATATGGCAAAACAAGCAGACAGGGAGGTTCTTGCTAGCATACTAACACTGTAGGTTTAGCACGGTAGTTTTTGAAATAATGAAAAAATTAAAACAACAGTTCCAGTATACATAGAACAATTTAAAAAATAATGCTATTCATTGGTTTGCTTTGAAAGCATTTCGTGGCACGTATTGTTGCCAGTAAGTAAATTAATTTTTTTTTTTACTATAAATTTTGATAGTAATTTTATTATTTGCAGACTTTTTATTTATTGTCTGCTTTTTACAGTTATCAGTTTTGGTTTTAGGCCAAGAATTTTCATTTATCACTTGCAGGCACCTCATATTTTTGTGCATGAGTATTACTGTAAAAGATGCTAGCTACTAGTTAGTAACTACTAAGTTAGATAAGTTGTCTAAATCTTTTAAGTTGACATTAATTTTATTTAAATGCTTAGATAAGTTTGAACCTCCTCCATTTATTTCAATATAGTCTGCTCAGCAGCACAAAGCCCCTGCTCTAGTCGCTACATTTCTTTGTTCGCTAGACCTGTCAATCAAGGTATTTGACAGCATGCATATGAGGTTATTTCCAGTGTCATTCCAGAAGTTTTGGCATGTCCTGGAAACACAAAATAGTTTTTCTCAAAGGCTGCTTTCCAGGTTATTAACCTGAGACAGTAGGTAAAACTCAATGTCTACCTCAGTGGTTCCCAACCCTGGACCTTAGGGTACCTCTTGGCCTGTACACCAGAGTGTTTTCCTGCTTCCAGCACTCTGATCCAACTTAATCAGTTCATTAGCAAGCCATTCTTGAGTTGAAGTGGGTTACAGCAGAAAAATACCATTGTGTGCAGTCCAGTGGTTTTCCAGGACCACAGCTGGGAACCTGTGGTCTACCTCAGTGGTTGTTCTCCACTGTGATTGCCAGCTGTATTTTTTAACATGCACTCACCAACTCACCACTTGGAAGTATCCTACATTACAAAAATGGCCTGTCACAGAACAGGGATAGGAGGGGACAGCAAAAAGTAGATATTTCTACTTTGTAAGTTACCCATGCCATTGTAACAAACACGCACCAAAAATAGTGAGTTTCAAACTCAGCGCTTGAGCACAACTTCCATTATCTCCAAAAACAGTCTGAACAGTGGACTCCACTTTACGTCAGTCTATTTTAGAGGAGCTTTAGCCCAGAGAAGTTGGCGGCATTTCTGGATTTTGTTCATATATGGCTTCCGTGTCTTAACTTGCATTTTTAGAAGCAGCAATGAACGGTGTTTACTGACTTTTATGATTTTATGAAGTCCAAGTCCATGTGGTTATATTTATTATACAGTAGAGGTGTTATGGACTGTACATGGTGAAATCCCTAAATTCCTTGAGCCTTACGTGAATGCTCCTTGTATACCCAATTATCATAGCATCACCTGTTAACCTATTCACCTGTTTACCCTTAGAAAGTTACAAAACAGTGTTTTGATCATTCCACAAACTGTGTTGCAGGCATCAAATTTACATATATTTACAGTTTTATATTTCTATTTGGTAAGGCAAAATATGAAATATCCCTTTTTTGTTTTCAATTCAATGCCTATAGAAGTCCATTTCTAAATCACTTCTTTCTGTATTTTTTTACCTGCTGTCCCAACATTCTCAGCTTGTACAAGGATTTTTTAAGGGCACTTGGATAGGATGAGAAAGATAACATTGGTTAATTTGCATATAATTAGGCCTATTCAGCCATTAGGAGTACTGATTTCTTCTTTACATGCACAAATTCCAGGCTTTTTAATATGTATCTATCCAGGTCAGGTAACTGAAAATAGAATAATTACAGTACCTGAGAGTCACAAGAAGAAAGATTTCTTTCCTAGTACATATCCAGTTATTTTGTTATAATGTAATAAGCTGGCATTCAAATGGAGTTTAACATACCACACACACACACACACACACACACACACACACACACGCATCCTCGCTGTCTGTCTCTGTTTCTCATTTGCACTTCTCCATGCCTTCATCTCTCGCTTTCCTCATTTATCTGTCTCTTTTTGGGTGTCTTCTTCATTTCCACGCTCTCTCTCTCCTCTCTGCAGGTGCACATTAAGACGCTGTTGGATTTTATGATTGCCATTTATTGCTCAGTATAAATACTAACCATGTAATCATCTACAGCCAACACACTACCTCTCTCATATGCTGTACTTACGGGGGAAAAAAATCAAACTAGACTGAAAGAGTTTTAAAGAACTCTATAAATGATACCTGTCTTCCTTTGCAGTCTATCTCTCTCTCTATCTATGTACCTATCTATTCATCTATCCATCTATCTATCTGTCCACCTACCTTCTCCACCTTCACCCCATTGTCTATATGTATTGCCTCCTGTCAGCTTCAGTCAACATTTCTTTCTTTTCCCCCTCTTTCTTTCTTTTTCACCCTCTCTGTCTGCTGAAGTCCAATCTATGTCAGTTGACTGAGGAGCACTGTAGGCTGGGAATAATTTCCATTGACTTTTAGCATCAGTTTTACATTGATCACAGAGAGAGAACTTTGAATATATATGACCAACTAATGTTTGAGGCAAGTACTCTGGATGAATTTCTTTTCAAACAGAATGGCCCTAATGTAGCTGCAGCAATGCTTCAGCAGACTAGAAAATACCAACTTGACATCACTAAAAACAAAACTGAGAGTCACTCCTAATACTTATAAAGGGCCATAATTGACCTAGCCATGCTCCGCATTTAAAAATGCACTCTTTTGTAGCAGCTGCTTGATTGGATAAACTTTGCAAAAATCTCTTGCTGCATCATGAGAAATGGCAACTCTGTTTTGTCAAAATAGGTGAAGAGTCTTTATTTTATTTATTTATTTATTTATTTATTTATTTAGTATGCATGTATAACGCAGCACGGTGGCACGGTGGGTAGCGCTGTCACCTCACAGCCAGGGTTCGATTCCCCGGCCAGACGATCAGGGTCCTTTCTGTGTGGAGTTTGCATGTTCTCCCTGTGTCTGCGTGGGTTTCCTCCGGGTTCTCCGGTTTCCTCCCACTGTCCAAAGACATGCAGTTAGGTCAACTGGACGTGCTAAATTGCCCCTAGGTATGAGTGTGTGAGTGACTGTGTTTGTCTGCCCTGCGATGGACTGGCGCAACCTGTCCAGGGTATAATCCTGCCTTCCGCCCGATGACAGCTGGAATAGGCTCCAGCACCCCCCACGACCCTGAGGGAGAAGTGTTTTAGATGTGTGTGTGTGTGTGTGTGGGTGTGTTTGTATAACTTCACACTGTATAGACAAATCGGAAGTAGATGTTTCCATTTTCTTTTTGTTTTCTCACCCTGCCCTACAGTTGCAGCAGCATCCATGATTAAATTATCCCTTGACTTGTCAGGATTTCAGTATGCAGCACTAGCTAATGGAGGGACAGGGGGAGCAATCACACTGGGGCCTACTGGACTAGCTAAAATGTTTATTGGGCTCCTCATATAGATATTGACACAATTACACACCCATGAGTCAAAGAATGATTCAGTTTCTTAACATACCTCAACAGTTAGCAAGCCCTTGAGAGCATGAACTTGTTTGAGAAATAACAATAACGAGCAGGATTAATTATTCTTTGCACTGGAGCCTATAAGATCTTAGTTACATTACTGTCTTTGTGTAGTTGCTGTAAAGTACAACAAGGAAAATGTTGTCAGCAAATCCCTTGACCTATGGTCATGATAGCAGGCGACAGCAACAGGCGACCAGTGATTTACAGTGAGAGTAGGTGATTTGTGGCTGCGATTTAGCATGAAGTTACAAGCGCATGGTGATGGGCCGACAAGAGAAAAATCGAGTAGAGATTTTAATTCAGAACTTTAGGTTCCTCCCAGTTTTGTTCCTGTTCCCAACAGTACCACAAAACTTTATGAGAAACAGATAAACTAAATGTATATCTAATGTTTATATTTTAAACAAAACAGTAATACACATAGTAGACATTTTTACATTTTCAGAAGCTGGACACAGTCCACCCACATGTGAACAAAAGAGCAGCCTTGAATACACCCACAAGAGACAAAATACAGGCAACACTAGTGACTAATGTAAACTTGCGGTTAGAGTACTGCCAACCATGCTACAATAGAGGTGTAGAGGTTATGTTAACTTTGCTACCTGGAGCCGGTAAAGTGACAATATAAATGACTGGGTCAAGGCCTGTACAAAATAAACTGAGTTGTGAATGAGAGTTTTGCCAACGTTCTCTTGTCTAAGCTAGCTACAACAGTACCTCCAAGCATGGACAGGTCAATTAGTCTTACTGTACTAATGATATCTACTGCTGTAATATTATTATGTAAAAAGCCTCCATATATTGAGAAGGCTTAGGAGGCAGGTGTATGAGGGTTCTCGTGTGTGTAGGTGCTGTGATTGTCATGCTGTCACTCTCTCTCTGACTGACTGACGGCTTCCTGTTTTGTCCTCCCTTCCAGACACCGAAAGTTCCCCTCGTTTACCTCTCCTTCTAACTGCTCGTTTGCTTTTTTCCTCTTTTCCACCTCTTTCTTCTTCTCTCTTGCTTCCATAACGAAGACTACCTCGTACTCCTTCTGCAGTTCTGTTAATCTTCACCACCTCACCAAACCTAACAAACACCTTCTCTTCTTTTGCTCTCTTTCTCTCTCTCTCTCTCTCTCTTGCACTCTTTTCACTGTTTCTCTTCTTTTGCTCTTCCTTTCTCTTACTTATCCTCTGACTCTCATTCTCAACTTTTTCTTTCTCTACCCTCTCTCTTTCTCTCTCTCTCTTTCTCTCTCCCTCTCACTCCTGCCATAGTGACTCTATCCTCCCCTCCCCACGCTCCCTCTCTCTCCCCAGGCTTCTGTTCTGGTGGACCCGGCCAAGCAGAAGGCGGCAGCATCCGAGAAGAAGAAGCAGGAGTCTCGCAGGGAAAAGAAATAGGGGTTGGGGAGCAGAGAGCTAGAGCTGCAGGGCAAGGGGGCCAAGCACCTGCCCACAGCTCAGGGCAAGCAGGCCAGGGAGGACAGGGTCCTTATGACTATCGAGCTGGAGCTCATGAAACAAGAGCAGACCGCAGGAGGAGAAGGAGGAGAGAAGGCCAAGAGTAGGTCTGCTGCCCTTCTCTCCACCCTCTCCAACCTTGGCCACAAAATCACTCTCCGCTGAGCGAGCGAGGGACGGAATAAGGGTGAGGAGGAGGGGTGGTAGAATAGGTCTTGATGAGGTGGAGAAGGAGAGAGGAATGGAGTGAAAACTAATTTGGCCTGAACATAATTCACACAAGTATGCAAATGTTTGAGAACTCTATCACGTCATTACGTTCTAAAAATGTCACAATACAATTCAAAATAGATCTCAAGCTTCATTCCAAAGGCTACCACACACCAGACATGCTGTGTGCAGCATTCAAACATTTGACACCATTGTTTAATGAAGGGTCACACTGTTGCTGAGCTCCACAGCTCTCCACTCACGTTTTCTACAACTATGTAAAATTAAACCCGGAATCACAAGACAAAAATCAATAGCATGTGACATTAGCAGGCAACGTAGCTGCACCTAAAATTTTTAAGATAAATAGACAAATGCTAAGCTTCTATGTTCACCTTCGCTAATGTCCCTAGCCTAATCTGTTTTCAGCTAGCTTGAAAATGGCAAGTTTGTGAAGCGTTTTTTGAGAAATTCACTGATGTTGGAAGTTGCATTAGATCTATACAAACAGAGTATGAAATGAACTTTGAGCACTTTCACTGTGATACATTCTATGCAGTATAGTTGTACTATCCACTACGCTATGCTGTGCAGCGCCACATCTCTGGTGTGCAGTAGCCTTGAGTGTTGCAGCAAGGGGTGCTCTCTGTTGACATGTTTACTGTTAGTTCTATTGGAATAATAGTAGGTTCACCAACACTCTATGCTATCACCCTCTTTCAGAACTGAGATTTATAAATGCCACCATGGTGTGAAAAAGAGGGTAGAGTTTGTACAACAGGCAACACATTTGCACTGGCCCAAAATAAGACATCTAGTTATGGTGCAGTTTGGTACTGTAAACACTAAGGAGCCCAGTATCACTGACTACTGTATAAACCCATACAACATCAAAAATGGAGAAATCTATCAAGACTTGAGTAAAAGAGAAACGGTAGCACAACTCATACTCATGCACACACTGCAGTTGGGAAGGCAGAATGGTGAAGCGTATAATTATTCTGCCATTTCTCTCTCTCTCTCTCTCTCTCTCGCTTTCTCTCTCTCTCTCTCTCTGATTCATTCAATGGATAATCAATCTCTGTCTGGATAATCTCTAGTGCAACCCCCACAATATACATCTTCAAACACATTCACAAGCACAAACACTACCATTTTCCTGTCATATTTCTTACTTTTGTGTAGGTCTTTGAGGGGACTCTTTCCCCATCTATAGACCTCTGTCTTGTCCTTAATCTGTAGTTAGTGTCATGCCTATATAAGGAACTTGAGGTCTAAGCTGGTTTCCTCTATGGGAAAAATGACTGCTGCTAGCGTTTCCTGTGGTTAAAAAAATGTTCCCAAGCTGTTTTGCTGTACGGACATTTTTCCTCTGGATGTCACACGGATCCTCTGAATCGAGATGTCATTAAGGAGCCCGAAATATGACTGTTGCTACATGCAAGCTAACACTGCTGTGCACTGAATTGGCGACCTCACCAAAATACCCACCAAAAACCAGAAAGCTTTGTCAAATTTGTTAGTAGCTTTTTCAAATGTTAGCAGCTGTAGCTGGTGTTATGTAACAGTGTGATAGTAGTAATAGACTCATTGTTGTTAATAGTAATAGCGTAATAATAGTAATAGACTTACTTTCATGTAATGTCATTTCAGTGCACAGGAGCGATAGCTCGCTTGCAGCACATATGTAGCATTATTTGTGTTTCAACAGCTGACTGACCTTATAATTCAAAGGATCTGACAGGATAAAATGTTTCAGGTGTGGAATTTTTCCACTGTGTGTGACAGTGGTGATTTTTTTAAAACCCCATTCATTTTTCCCATAGCTTAGGCTCAGAGTTCCTAATAAGGGTTTGATGCTGACCGCAGAATGACACACAACTTCAGAGGGCTCTTTATCCTTTATGGACTGCTCTGGACATTCTATATTAAATGTTTCTTTCTTCTTTTCTCCCCCCCCTTCTTTGTCTTTCTCTACCTCTGTCTCCGTTTTCCTCTAAACCTTTCTAATTTGTGCTTCACCTCTCATAATCGATCCACTGGTGCTATGACATCACATCCTCTTCCATTGTAGGCTGGCCCTTCAAAGTAACCCCTCCCACCCTCATCATTCGTTAAGGGCTAAACACACAAAGAACATGCGAAATAGATAAACACCCTGTCTGCAGTGAAATCCCTGCCCATGTCCAATCTGAGAAAATACATTCTGTCTTCAAATGTTCCATGTGATTGTTTTTTTCAGCCCACACCTCACTCTAGAGCTGCTTCCATCTGCAGAACGAATCTTAAATCCATGCGCACCACTAAAAAAAGACCCGTGTCTCTCTCTCGCTGTGGGGATGAAGGTATTTTTGGTTCAGTCAGGGTGTAACGCAGCAGACCCACAGCTGCACCCATGACGTAGGGAGGAGTGTGTGTCTGTGTGTGTTACCATGTGTATGCTGCTCTGACTGCAGTGACTGAACCCCCAGAATGACGTTGAAACTGCTGGCAGAGTGTGTGAACATACAAATGTGTATAGACATGCAAAACACAAGCTAGCAGAGAGTGGGGAATACTGCGTGTGTATATACATATATGTGTCTAAAAGTCTGAGGATACATTAAAAAACCTGATACTTTTCTCATTTAAACCTTGAATTATCAGGGGAAAAATAAGCTTGGCTTTGCTGCACAAACTTGTGGAATTGAGTGGGCACAGTCATTAAAGCATATTTGAAGTATCACAAGTGATCTCAGACTTTAGAATTTTTGGACTATATATATGCAGTAAAGTCCCTCCTCTCTCTTCCTCTCCTTCATTCACTCTCTGTCTACATTGTCCTGAGGTGAGTTTTTTCATTTTTAAAATCTCCACACATTTCTCACTCATTCACTTCATCAAGCCATTGTGGTTTTCCCATCACTCCTCCTTTCACAAAATTGCCCCTGCACTCTTCTCCTCTCCCTCTTTCATCCCTCACTCCTGCTGGATGCACTGCTCACTCCTGCCACCTACTGCCCTCAACAGGAAACTCTCATTCGGCCTCATCGTCCTGACGACGACAAAGCCAAAAAGCTAATATACCTAGCTCTCTGCTGACTGCGAAAGATGTTTTTTTTTTTTCACGTGTTTGTGTACATACGTTTCTTGTCCGACAACACGTCTGTAACCCGTCGAAATAAGAACAAAACCTAGAAGCAGCAGTGGAAAAATTGGTCACTGTATTTAGCTAATGCTAGTGCAATAGTACACTGGACTTTGTGTGGGAAGCGGAAATGTAATTGTATTTAATGATATTTATATCTGCACTTTGTTTTGACTGACATGGTAGGACTCATATGGCTGTTTTTATGCATGTTTTTCTAGATCAGGGTGTTAGCATGCTAAGCTTCAGGAAGTACTCCCACTGGGAGAGGAAGTAATGGTTAAGTTAGTGAGTTAGCATAGTTCAGATGTTCATAAAATGACACAAAGACTTGGCGTCAAGTCATATCTGAGTGAAAAGTCAAAGCCAAAAGTCCTTTAAACTCCTCAATCACACAAGATATGTTTCTAAGGCCAAGTCTTGGTCCCTAAAACCCACTGTGAGTTATGGAAGGGTTCTGATTTGGAATATTGAAGGCACTGAATTCACTCCAGAACTTTACGATGCTTCTGGGAATTGTAGTTGTTGCTAAACATCAAAAGTTTTGAAAGTTAGATGCTTTTTATGCATCTCAGACTAGAACATAAACAGCCACATGCTTCCCTCCATTAAAACTACATTAAAATACAGGACAGTTTCCATGTTGTATGTATCGTGTACATGTACATGTATTGCTATAGATTTTCTGATAACAACCTTTTCCCTCATATGCCATTCACAGTTTCTAATAATTTTTTAGGTTTATTTTGATGTTAACATAACTAGGCTATTAGAGATTTTTTTGTTCTGTAAAATGTGTTGTAAAAAGTAAAATAAATCTCAAGTTAAAAATTGTAGTCATTTAAGGAAAAACATCAATAAAATCAGAAGTGACCTTTCTCTGTTTTCTTTCCTCCATCCATTTTGTGCTGTATCATTGGTGTGATTTCAGGTCAGTCTGGTAGGGATAAAAAAACAGCTTGAAGAAGAATTTAATCAATTTTTAAATTTTATAATTAAATCCTTGAGATGTAAACACAATCCATTTAGAGTGGTTTGATGTGAAATGCTCTGTTCTTGGTAAACTTACCAAGTCAGAACTGTTTACAGTGGTATTAGGAACCAGTTGCCTGAGCGTTTAAGCTTTCTTACAGGAAGTTAATACACATAATGGTTAAAAATACACCGCTTGATGCCTGAGACTTTGTTTTACAGTAGCTTTGAGCTAATGTTTTTGGCTTAAAAAGAAAAATTCTTGATTTGAATTTACCACTATTTTCTGTTTATCAATGTTAGATTTAAAGACATGTATTTTCACTTTTCACAGTAACTAAATTGACTATATTTGGTTATATTTGCAACATCTCAACCCTTGGTTCCCATCACCACCATTGGAAAGAAAAGAGTTGGTAAGCTTCTCCACAGTGAACTATTTCACATCCAGCCACTCTAAATGACAATGTTCACATCTCAATGACTGATTCATGCTGAAATTTCCAAAACAGAATTTCCCTTTAAAGGACACCTGTCTGAAGAAGTGGATCAAAATTCTTTAAATGTTCTTTAAAACTCTGTTTTTCTTTTCTTTAAAACATCTGTTGATGATGTGCCATGTATACAAAGCACAATTTTCCTGCGGTTTCCCTCCAGAAAAAAACATGACCTGTTTACAATGTTTACAATCACAACTTGTTTATAAAAATGGCAACACGTGACATACATCCTGGTTTTTATTAGAGCAGGTGAAGTCCCTAAAAGTTGCTTTTGGTACCACCAAGAACTGCTTCCATGTGTTGCAAGCAAAGACAGAACATGAGTAAGAAAAGCCATGATAAATGTGCTGTTGCTTGCTTTCTGTCAGCCAAGAGCTCTTTATAGCAGCTAAAAAAACAAGCTGCTGTCCTTCATTTAGAATGATATTCCAGTAAAAGTCAGTGCCTTTTGCTCAGTGTAAACACTTTCAAAGGGTCGAAGCAGTTTTGAGTTCACAATTCTTATGATGTCTTGTTTACATGTATCCTATTTGGACTACAGTAAGTGGCTCAGCCCATTCATGATGATGTTATAAGGAGTGTTTCAGCCCAGACTTCTTTTTCAATGAGGCACAACACAGGACAGCCAATAGACCACTGAAGTCTTGTCATAATTCATTCATGTTTAAGAAGTAAAAATATGAATACTGCTACATGCAAGATAACACTGCTGCACACTGAACTGACAACCTTACCAAAATATCCCAAACAAACCAGAAAGCTTTGTTAAGTGTGGAAGTTTAGTTGCTTTGACAGTAATGCACTATATTGCCAAAAGTATTCAGTCACCCATCCAAATCTTTGAATTCAGGTGTTCCGATCACTTCCATGGCCACAGGTGTATAAAACCAAGCACCTAGGCCTGCAGACTGCTTCTACAAGCATTTATGAAAGAATGGGTCGCTCTCAGGAGCTCAGTGAATTCCAGCATGGTACTCTGATAGGATGCCACCTGTGCAACAAGTCCAATTGTAATTTCCTTGCTACTAAATATTCCACAGTCAACTGTCAGTGGTATTATAACAAAGTGGAAGTGATTGGGAACGACAGCAACTCAGCCATGAAAGTGTTCGGCCATGTAAAATGACAGAGCAGGGTCAGTGGATGCTGAGCTGCATAGTGCGCAGAGGTGCAATAAACTTAATGTGGCAACAGTGTGTAGAGCGTTTCATGAACTGGGTTTCCAAGGCTGAGCAGCGGCATCCAAGTCTTACATCACCAAGCGCTATGCAAAGTGTCGAATGCAGTGGTGTAAAGAACCGCCACTGGACTCCAGACTCCAGTGTTTGGAGTGATGAATCATGCTTCTCCATCTGGCAATTCAATGGGCGAGTCTGGGTTTGGCGGTTGCCAGGAGAACGGTACTTGTCTGTCTGCCTTGTGCCAAGTGTAAAGTTTGGTGGAGGGGGGATTATGATGTGGGGTTCTTTTTCAGGAGTTGGGCTCGGCCCCTGAGTTCCAGTGAAAGAAACTCCTAATGCTTCAGCAGACCACAAGATTTTGGACAATTTCATATTCCCAACTTTGTGGGAAAAGTTTGGGGATGGCCCCTTCCTGTTCCAGCACAACTGCGCACCAGTGCACAAAGCAAGGTCCATAAAGACACGGATGAGTGAGTTTGGTGTGGAAGAACTTGACTGGCATGCACTGTCCTGACCTCATCCTCATAGAACACCTTTGGGATGAATTAGAGTGGCCTTCTCGTCCAACATCAGTGTCTGACCTCACATATGCACTTCTGGAAGAATGGTGAAAAATTCCCATAAACACACTCCTAACGCTTGTGGAAAGCCTTCCCAGAAGAGTTGAAGCTATTATAGCTGCAAAGGGTGGGCCAACATCATATTAAACCCTATGGATTAAGAATGGGATGTCACTGAAGTTCATATGTGTGTGAAGACAGACGAATTAATACTTTTGGCAATATAGCTTAGAATACATTAGGTTTTTTTAAAATTATTATTAAATGTACTTTTTCATTTAATATTCATTTTAATGTGCAGAAGTGCTAGCTTGCTATTAGCATGGATGTAGCATAATTCAGATAAATAATTGTAGCATAACTCGTAATTCAGAGAATCCAATAAAATTCATTGAAAAAATGTATGTAGGTTTGGAACATTTTTGTGTACTACCGGGTGTGATAGCATTTTTCCAGTTTACACCCAAAGTTTCTAATATGGTAGTAGTATTAAACTAAGAAGGAGAATGAGCTGCTTACAAAATGGCGCATGTTCATGATTTTAATATAATGCAACTTGTTTCCCCAAGTTAATCCACTAATATAACATCATAGAAAGATAAGCATGCAGGCTACAGATTGAGTAGTGTCATAAAACTTAATGCAGTGTACACCTGTGTGTAGTGACTCACCCTCACTTTGTTATGTGGCCAAAGGCCTTTCCTATTTCGTGGTGCCGATTTAAGAGCCTCTGTTTTGCATGTGTGATTCCATCCAGTCCCTGAGACCCCCTACATGGTGCTATTTTGTGTTTTAACAGTTCAGTCACATGGTTAGCTAATCTGTCAGAAGTTGAATTGGGTGAGTAAGGTCAGGGTAAACACAAAGCGTGATGCTAGCATAGGCACAACATCAAACCTAATTTAATTTTCATCAAACTGCATAAAACATCATTCGTTCTCTTATCAAAAGTGCTGGCATTGGGCTTCATGACATTTGTGTGTATACAGAATTAAATTTCCTTTTGTAATGTTAATCATCATAAAAGTTTAATTCAACAGAGACACCCAGCTACTACACCGTCAGCCTTTCCCAAACCCCCCTCCCTCTCTCCAGCAACATTTCATCAGCTCTGTATGAAGTTGCACTGGCAGCTGTGGAGGGCACTCCTAATGACGGTAGAGGGTGTGAAAACATGGGTAAACTTTGGGACACCCTTGCTACTCCATGAAAGGTGGGTTTATGGTTTACTTCTTTATCACCTCACTATTTAAAAGAGAAAAGGGTAAGAGTCTACAGGAGATGAAAACTTTTAACAAATTTTTTAAAACTTTTAAAAATTGTAACAAAATAATTCACGCATGAAATTTAATAAATTGTGCCTTTTATTATTAATTTGACACTTGCATAGGATACAGGTCAACCGAACTTGGGAAGCAATATATTTACTGTTTTTCACCACACGTGATTCTTGAGGAAGTTTTTGTGAGAAAAACTGCCATAAAGTCTTGACCAAGAACAATATTAATTTTTGACTGAATGTAACATGAAACTGACATTTATATGCTGCTTCCTTCTTTCTGTGTCTGTTGCATGAAACTTTTGTATGATTTAGTAACCAGTGGAGAGTTTAGCGCAAACGAACCAGCTTTAGTGCATGAAATCAAGTGCCAGCCTGCCAGTACTTCATTTATATGAAGTACTTTTATATGAAGCATGCCCTAAATCATGCAGACGTGTGGTATTAAGTCAATAAAATGACAGCATTCAGTGGCTCATGAGCCAACTGCTGTGCTCATAAGTGGAGTTTGAGGTGGAGTAATGAGTGCACTGCTCCCCCATTGACCAAACTTTATGGTGTTAAAATTACGATGACTGGAATGAATAAACAAAATGCGATTTAAGTTGAGGCAGTAGAGTGACTGTGCAGTGTGATTATTTTCCTAAAATGCCATTTTTGTAACATTGTAAATTTGCAGTGTATGGGATGCGCCTGCACTATGTCTGCTTTATAGTGTTTATTATTTGGACAGTGTTTTTTTCAGTAGTATGTAATAGTAGTAGTATAAAACAGCATCTTTAAATGGAATATGGAATAGCTGTAGCATTTATTTATACCAATGTATACGTTAAGTAAGTACATTCCCTTTTGCACTGGATTGCCATGTATACAAATTAATAGTATCACTTTTACTCTACTATTTTTGGAGATGTAGATGCTATTAATAATAGCTTTATTTAATTAACAATAATTACATTCTATGCATATTTTTCCCCATATTGTTAACATTGCTGTGCACTGAACTGAGTCTGGCAACCTTACCACAATACGCCAAACAAATCAACTTTTGCCAAATATGAAAGTTAAACTCATTGCCGGGGGGCACGGTGGCGTAGTGGGTAGCGCTATCGCCTCACAGCGAGGAGGGCCTGGGTTCGATTCCCCGACTGGGCGGCCAGGGTCCTCTCTGTGTGGAGTTTGCATGTTCTCCCTGTGTCTGCGTGGGTTTCCTCCGGGTTCTCCGGTTTCCTCCCACAGTCCAAAGACATGCAGTCAGGCCAATTGGACATGCTAAACTGCCCCTAGGTGTGAGTGTGTGAGTGACTGTCTGTGTCTGTCTGTCTGCCCTGCGATGGACTGGCGACCTGTCCAGGGTGTATCCTGCCTTCCGCCCGAAGACTGCTGGGTTAGGCTCCAGCGACCCTGACGGAGAAGCGGCTTAGAAAATGGACGGATGGAACTCATTGCCAGGGTGGTTAATCAGGAGAATTGGAATATTTCCCAGTGGCTGCTTACTGTGTGCTAATGTGTAAATAAGAATGCTCAGACAAACTATAAATGTTACGTCTTAGCCTACGTAGCTAGCATATGATTATGATATTCAGTGATATTCAATAGGAAAATGTACACAGGATGAAACTTTCAAAAATGTTATTGCGTGCTAGCAGCAGTTTTTCAAAATGTTGTTTATAGGAATTCCTTATTTGGACATTATGCTGACTACAGAATGATGCATGACTCAGTATGAGGAGCCCTCCATGTGAATGTGCCATTGGAGGTGGAGCCAGAATAAGACTGGAGAATCGTCTGCTTCCTTGAAAGACGGCTATAATGCTGTGAAAATGTGATGCCTTTTCTGTAGACAGAATTATGGCAACAATGTTGTGAGCACAAAAAGAAGTCGCCTTGAGGGTGGGTCTTTCACGCTCTATGTGTTTTGTTAGCCAACCAGAGAAATCGTTAATAAATGTGCTCTGCAAAAGGGCTAAAAGGCCCAGAAAAAATGCATTACAAGAAACACAATTTTTACTCAATAATATCTACCCATGTACTGTTTCTGTCAACTCACATTGAATAAGAATTTAATGGGGTTTTCTCAGAAGATAAGTGAAGGTTCACTGGTCATTTTAAATAGCACGTAAAATAGCTATATTTGTGTAGTAGACTTTGCAACCCCTGCTTCTTGTCACTACCGGTGTAAAGAAAGTCTGAAGAAAGAGTCAATTAGTTTCTCTGCAATGCACCATTTCATATCATTCACCACTCTGAATGACTTTGTTTACATCTGAGACTCCTCTTTGAAGGCACGTATGTTTTTTACCTTCATACAAAATAAACCATGCAGTTCATGAAACTGCTCAATTAGGACATTATCTGCCCGGTCTAGTCAGGAATTAACTTTTAGTAATCAATGGCCTATAATCTGTAGTGATTGGATTATCTTACAGTGTATTGCTTTCTTTCTTTGTGACGACTAAAATCCGATCATTCTAAACATTCTTTTGTGAAACTTGATTGACTTACTGATTAAGTAGAACAAGTTAGGTAAGAATATCAGGCAAGACACTTTCATTCATTCAGTTTCACTTTTAACTCAAGAAATGTGTTTATTCACAGTTACACATACACTGCGTGTTAAAACTTTTGTAGACACTTTTGTAAACACCCATCTAGTTTTTCTTCTGAAGGGTATCAATAGAGGGTTAGCAAAGTAGTAGCAAATTGCAATCTACTGGTGTAACTGTACATTAGCTGCCTGTTTCAGTACTGGTTTCAACATGCCCTGGTTCACTTGGCCATGTCATTTCTGATGCCATCTTAAGGGCTATTCCATTACTTTTTTAGCTGAAGCGAAGTGTGTTTCATGAGCCCTCAGAAGGCCGAGGGATCGAATGAACTCAACTGTCGACTTCAGCAGAAGAACCTAGAAATCATTGCAACTTGTTGCATTTACAGACACTGTTTATCAGCCAAAGTAGTAAAATACTTTAACATGTTTTACATATCCCACTACACCCTGCCACTTGCTGGGCTTAAGGTAGCATAACACTTCTTCTGCTATACATGACTTTGCCAAACTTCATCAATTTCAACTCTACCCCAAGTTTATAGCCAGACAATTTTCTGTTCATTATGTTCAAACCTCTCAAAAAACTCTTTTGCATTGCATTGAGCTCACTGAGGCTAACCTAGCTAAGAGCGAGAGCATTCCATTTGGTCACTGTCCACTCTGCCCCTTCTGTTGCGAAGTTGATGAGGGAATGTTAAAATTAAAGCAAGAAAAAATGCTGTTCTTCAAATGCATGTGCTGGGATTAAAGCAAAAGTGAAAAAGATCAATCATCAAAACCTGTGTGGACCAGGAGCATAAACCTTCTGTTACGGGTGTAGATGAAGCATGCATGTGTCTAGAATTGTAGGGGGCTTCAGGTTACCCTCTGGTAGAAGAAGGGGGGAGAGGGGTGTGTATGTGCGTGTTTGTGTGAAAGGGGGGTCAAAGGGAAAAAGGAGGAGGTGTCAGTCCCAAAAAAGCCACCACTGTCATCCACACATGTGCTGTCCTTCATTTAACCATCTGAGAGCATGGCGAAAGGGGTGAGTCTCCGTACTATAATATCTACCTCACTCTATTATCTGTCTATCTATTAATTGCCTGCAGTAACTTATACTGTACCACAAATCAAAAATATAAGTTATTTAACAACATACTTTTTTGTGTTTAGCACATTTTGTGTCAAGACAAGGACTCAGTATGTTTTTAGCAGACTGTATAATTAGAATACGTTTGTATTAACAATCTAAACGCTGTGTTAAAGCAAAGCAATACTCCAACATTTTTCAACCTAATCTGTGTATCCCATGTGTAGCAAACAGTCAGTTACCACCAACAGTAACTTTGAAGCCTTTTCCTTGAAAAAAACAGAAACATATTAATTAAAAACTCACTTATAATAAGTACCACAGGTTGATGCTGAAGCAGCTGCCCATTGGCTTCTATTATAAGTGAGCTATGAGTCAACATGTTTAAGCACAATAAAATGTGTTAGATTGTCTGTAGTAGTCAACCTAATGCTACACTTAGGGCAGATAGGTAATATATTGAAAAATCCTGGATTGATCCTTTAAATAGAATATCAGACTGGTTTTTATTACAAATAGCCCAATTTGTGTTGCTCTTAAAGGGCCATTCTGGCCTAAAATTAGCATTTAGCATGTTATTGGTCATGTTATGTAATATTCTGTAGCGCAGCACTGCATCCCTCAGCCTCATCAGTATAACAGAATTCACGATTTTGTGTTTTCTCCATGTTTTTTTCAACACTTCAGCTTTTACAGGTTTAAGTAAGTTGACACATCATCTACAGCTAACACATTTCTGCACATTTTAATGCACACTTACTGTTTATTTGCAAAATTTAGCATATTGGAAAAATACTAAAACATTAAATGTGGCCTGTGTGAAAGTTATGGCAAATTTTATATTGTATGTTTTTCTAATATGTTTGTTAGATTGCATCAACATATAAAAGTTGCTGAATATTTCTGTATTAAAGTGTGCTCCTTCTAGAGGTCATGTTAATTTATATTCATATAGGAAATCAACAAAATGTAAACTCACCAGGGTTGTTACTTTTTTTTAGCATATGACTGTATATGTCAAACTGCCTTTGGGAGATGTAGAAGCTAATAAATATAAACATGATATTTGACTTCCCAGCAGTAACGTTAGCTGCATTAGCCAGTTAGACAGACAAACAATTTGAACAACAGCTTTCTCTCAACTATCTGCCATAAAGTGCTTGTAGTTTTAATGACTCTCCAAGCTCCAAGATAAACCATTTGAAAAGGGCTTTGCCACTCTTTTAACCCCTTGCTAAGCCATGGGTGACTGATGTGCCCAAAGCTTTATAACACACTTTTATAACCCAAGAATAGCTCCATTTGTTTACACTGTAGTTAAAGAATAATAAACATTAGTATCTTAATAAGTCTGGAATGTTACTGGGAAATTTTTATTTTTGGGACTACTGTGGCCCCACTGTACATTTTTCATTTTGGCTGATGTGTCCTTTTAACTGCACACACAGATACATTAAAAACTCCTTTGACAGCATCCTATTACGTCATAATGTATTGCTCAGTATTTCTGTCATGTTGTAGGTGAGACTGCTGAAACGGTTTCGTCTACAATTAGTAACACAACCTGATACAGACGTATGGATTAGTGCTAGCATGTTACATTTGGTTGTGAAGTAATTGTGGCTAAAGTAGTTTTGTAGTGAAGGGGTTGTATTGTGAGTCTGAAAGCACAGTTTTCTAGTTTTTAATGTATTTATTTATTATACCATACAAGAATATTAAAGTAATATATTAAACATGTCATGAAATATTGCTTTCATCTTGTAATATAGTGATAAGTTCAAATGTGTGTCATTTTTATATGGGAAGACCTGATTTTGGGCTTGAGTTCTGACACACTTCATGTGATGTTGTCATGCTTCACAAGCATTTCTCTCTCCCTCTCACACACACATAGTACAGCAGAAGAGTGGCAGGGCCAGATGATTTCCATCAGCCGCTCCGTCAGCATTTGCTGTCCAGTTACAGCACATATCTCTCTCTCTCTCCCTCTCTCTCATGTGCAGGTCCTTCCTGGCTCTTACAAGCTCTCTCTATGTCTTACACCCCCCTTTATACACTATGCACAGTAATGGAGGACAGAGTGTACTCTAAAACTCATTACCAGAGACCCCTGCAGACATACACACACACTTCATGGTTGTTATGTGCTGTTTCACCACCTCATAATAGTTTTTTTCTAACAGCAGGCTAGCTGCTGCCTCCAGTACGAGGTCATGTTTTCCAATTAATGCACAGTACGGAAACGTTTTTTTGGGGTTTTTTTTTGCAAGTATCTATGAGCGTTTATATTTTATTCACTTTTACTTTTCATTTTCACATGTGCAAACCAAATTCCTGATATAACATCTACAAACTGGGTTCCTGAGATAAAAAAATAGGAAGTATATCTAAAGCAGCTTGCCTTAGTAATTCGAATTTCAACATGTTAATTTGATCTTTAACTGTAATAAAGAATGCCAAATGTTAGACTTTATGTTGGGGGGGGGGGGGGGGGGGGGGGAGCCTGGAGCCTATCCCAGCAGTCTTCGGGCAGAAGGCAGGATACACCCTGGACAGGTCGCCAGTCCATCGCAGGGATAATAATATCAATGATATGATTTTAAAAAGACAAGTAGTTTAAAAGTAATCATATTACGTTATGATAGTAATGCTTTAGATTAGTTTAAAGATCTTTTTTTTCAAACAGGTAATCAGTAATCAGAGGAATTCATTTTTAAAGTAACTGTTCAAACTCTGCACATAGGAATTATTGTCTGTAATAACTGACAGTATGATACAGATGAGGCAGCTTGAGATCATATTAAAAATACTGGAGTATAAATGTGATTTTCTTTATTCAAAGTGTCTGAGGAATGTTTCCCTGCATGATTTCTCAGTCAGCTGTCTTGTAACCTTACTCATCTAGCACATACAATACTTGAGCACACTTGACACTTCATTTTCTTACTTTCCTTCATTAATGCATTAATTTATTTATTCAAAGCTTGAACAAAACTTTGTTTGAAAGAGCTCTGCAAAACTGCTTTCTTTCATGTACCATTGACCATGTAGACTGTATATAGAAACTAAACTGCAAAAAGCCTGTTTTGATTTTATTAGTAATAGCAACAGTTTTGTGATGTCACAAAAATGAATGTATTTGCATATATCCACCTATTCAGCCTACGGCAGTTCAGCCCTGCCAATTTATACCAAAGTTACAAAGAGTGCTCCAGTTTGGACTGCATGAGACACAAGCAGTCGCAATACAGGGCAGCCAATCAAAACAGATCTCATGTCCAGTCTTCTATGTAAAGGGCCGGTGTGGTTGAAGGTTTTCATTTTAACAAAGCAGGAGATCCCCTGACTAGTGGATCGAAGACTTACTAACTGATTAAAGCAGTATAATCAGGTGAGATCCTGCTTGTTTGGACTGAAAACCTGCCCTTTACACTTATAAGATTGAACACCCCTTTTCTAACAGATTAGGAGAGGTCAAAAACTGGTCAAGCAAAAATGAGTGGCCACTGTTTTTGATACATATAATATGAGCTCTCTGTTCTTGGCTTGAGTTAAATAACTAATGCAGTCAAACTGTCAAATTTAGAAATCTCAGTGAAGCAGAGTGTTCTTCTGGGCTGTCTCCTCTCCAGGCCTGACCTTGAAAATGCAGTCAGATTATTAAAATTATTATCTTTAGCATTGCCTGAAACTCCATTGATGAGCCAGCACCCAGCATTGACGTCACACATGACTTATTTATTTGTATGTTTTTTGTTTTGGAGACTGTTATTAATAGGCCTAACACACTTAACACGTATAACACGTTCATAATCCACAGCTAAAGAACTGGCACTCCACACTCACAGTGAGATATCCACAATACTACGTATACCACAAAAGCTTAATTTATTATGTAATGCCCGCTGGGCAATGTGCTATGAGATTATGCCTCGACATGCTTTGAATTACATCTCAAGTGAGGAGGTTTAATTTCCTGAATTTCAGGACGTCATTGTACTCTGCTCGATATGATCTCATTCTCACATGATAAAATCAACATTTTAATTTACAGTGATTTCACTGCGCACGCTCACTCTCCATTTCTCCTTCTCTCTCACTCTTCATCACTCACTCTTTCCTCTCAGTATGGAAGAGAGAGCAGCCCTGAGGCTTCAGAGAACAATGGAAAGAAGAAAAAGAAAAATAAGGACCTAAACGAGCTGAAAAAAGAGGTGGCTTTGGTAAGGGAACACAGCCTGTCTGCATTTTTTCTGTCCTTTTCTTTCCACCCACATACATTTGCTCTGTATGACTGCAGTGTTAATTGGACAGCCTAGTGGATCTTAACAAAACCTTTTCTGTGCATTTGTTGCTGCAGGATGACCATAAGATATCTCTGGAAGAGTTGTCAGCTCGCTATAAAGTGGACCTGTATAAAGTAAGAAGCACCACATCCCCAACCTTTCACACTAACAGTCAGCCTAAAGCAGTGCTTCTGTTATTCTGCTTTATCGCCCTTCAGTAGTGGGGGACCCTCAGGGCCTGCTAGGCCTTCAGAGAGGGAAATAAAAGAAAAGAAAGCATGTCTGTAAATGTACTTGCACTCTAGTATTACAAATAAATTTTTTTTTTAATTAATTTTTTTTTTTTTTTTAAAGAGTCAGGATTGTATCTATGGTATCTAGGTAAATACAGCCATGCTAACTCTCCCATTGGTTAGGCCTTCAGGATTTGGACTCAAGGCCTTACACATTAAATGAACAACCAACAAGATTAGAAAGTGACAAGGGATCAAACAATCATGTTTTTATTTCCAATGGGTGGAACCAATATTGAGGGAAAAATGTCACTGTAGGCCTCCTGGAAGTACTATATATGTACATCATAGACTGTGAGTACTAGTGGTTGCCTAACCAAATTTCAGTCAGTTGTTAGAAATAGAAAACTGTGGTGGCAGCTCTATGCCAGAGCTCTTTACTGAAAGAGTCATTGTAAAACTAAAACATACAAGGTAAACTATGTGTTATTGTTGTACTCCTACAAGCTTCAAATGACAATATGTAATGTATTTTTCAACCTTGAAATTTTCATTTATGCCCAAAAATATTCATACATACCAGCATTAGCTTAGCATTAACACACTATTAGAAATCTCATATAGGTGCTAGCAGTAGTAAGCATTTTTGTTATTTATAGAGGGTTTTATTTTGGCCAAGATTTGACATTTATGCCCTGAATTGAAGGCTTAACTCATTCTCACATACTCACAGTACATCAATGCTAACAGACTTTTTTTTGATTGGTGGGAGTGTAGGGATAGGAGCAGTGTCTAATGTTAGGACAGTGATGTGCTCCAGGAAGCCTCAGCCTCCTGCAGTGATTTAGAACAGCTCATTTAACTGCTCTGCTGCAGGGCCGGTTTCAAAGCTCACACACATGCACAACTAAACAACTACTCTATCCTGAACCAATTAACCTGCAGAAGTACTTCAAACGTGATGATGATTCTCCAGTGTTGTGACTAAAATGCATGAAGCAGTAATGTTCTGTTTTACAACGGACCTGCATCACCATAATGAGCCTTTTTAAAGAATAAAATACATGTTTATTATTTTTCATAGGCCTAAATAGAGTTGTTTAAGGGAGGGTGACATAAAATGTGCTTGCAATTGTAAATATAAGTTGCTATTAGTGTTTCTTTGTTTATTGTATCTTGTATCATCTTTGCAACAAGTCACAGCTTTATTGAACATTGCATTTTAGGTTATTATCATATTAGCACCCCCCCCCAACTTTGCTCCCCCTACTTCCACATGAATATAGCAGTACTTTTGGGTTTGAACTGCTTTGCTATTGCTAGCACCTCTCACTTTGGAGCAATAGCATTTATTTTAGATCAAAGGTACCACAGAAAGATCAAATACAGCCTAATAATCTTTAGTTCCTATAGATGCTGAATATACCAAGAGGTTCCACTGCAATTCTATAGACTACTCAGAACTTGAGGAGTTTTTTGACCCACTACTATTTGCTCCAAATCAACCCGCCTTTTGGGAAACAACTGTTACTTCTACTATTTCTACTTCTTCTACTACTATTTTTTCTACTGTGTGTACAGATAAAAATGTGCAAATAAAGGACAATAATAATATAAATTGCAGTTTAAATCATGAAATGCTAACCATGCAGTTGCACGCTAAGCAAAAAATGTTACGGTCATTACAGGACCAAGTGTTTCCTTATCACCTGTTGTACATTTGCTCCTCCATCCTTTAGGGTTTGACCAATAACAAGGCAGCAGAGATCCTGGCACGGGATGGCCCAAATGTTCTGACCCCACCCCCCACCACCCCAGAATGGGTGAAGTTCTGTAAGCAGTTGTTTGGAGGCTTCTCTATCCTGCTGTGGATTGGAGCCGTCCTCTGCTTCCTTGCTTACAGCATCCAGGCTGTGACTGAGGATGAACCAGCCAATGACAATGTGAGTGCAGTTCTAAACTAGCCAATAAGAAGCAGGCACTGATGTGAGTGCAGTTTTAAATGAAACAATATGACTATCACTCTGATCCAGTAAGAATTTGAGTGCAGCTCTTATGTAGATTCTATGCTAAATGCATATAATGTTATTCTGTATTAGCCAATGAAAGCAGTCAACTATGCTCAAAGGGATATTTTAGTCTAATCCCTGCTGCATTTATAATGTTGATTACCACAGACAAATATTTTGATATATTTCCCTGTACTGATTTTAAACTCAAGTCATCGGTTGTCTTCAAATACTTCAAATGCTGGAGCAATACACAAAAAAAATAAATAAAAAAGGAAGATCCAAATTCCACCCATAAGTCTTTCTGCTGGAAAACTAGTTCCATCTTTCAAAGAATGAATCATACAGGTTTATTTGTGGCCAGAATTCAGCATCTGCCCAATGGTTTCTATTAGAAGGGTGTTTTGAGTGCAAGAGTTTTACAGGGACCCTTTTTGAAATGCTTGTCAATAAACCATATTCTATGGATATTAGATAGTAGAAAGAGTTTACATTGGCAAATGCTGGAACATTCCTTTAAAACACCAGCCAGTGAAGATGGTAATGGGGCTGTGCATAGCCAGTGGTAGATTCTATGTAATCAGCAACACCGAAACGTTGGTGTAGTGTAGTGGTTAACACCTTTGCCTTCTACGCTGTAGACTGGGGTTCAATCCCCGACCAGGGCAAGCACCCTACACTATACCAATAAGGGTCCTTGGGCAAGACTCCTAACACCACCTTGGCCTACCTGTGTAAAATGATCAAATTGTAAGTCGCTCTGGATAAGAGCGTTAGCCAAATGCCATAAATGAAACAGCCTGACTTCAAAAGACACCAAGTAACTGTTAACTTTAAGTGAAGTTATAAAAAAAATATTCAGTGGTCTGGCCACCATTAAAACAAACATGGCTAATACAAATATGGCATCATGACATTAACCAACTGTTGACTCTCTCTCTGTCTGTCTGTCCATCTCTCTCTCTCTCTCTCTCTCTTTGTGATGCAGTTGTATCTGGGAGTAGTTCTGGCTGCTGTGGTCATCATCACTGGCTGCTTCTCCTATTACCAAGAGGCCAAGAGCTCACGCATCATGGACTCCTTCAAGAACATGGTGCCACAGGTGAGTGTGCTAAGTATGGTGCTTTTCTGCTGCAGATACTTCCCTGCTGTATCAGAAAAGCTCTACCATTTCAAATACTGGTCTGAATATTTCACTTTCAAAAAGCACCCCAGGGTGCAGAGCACAGCTGGTCCCTTCTTTTCTCCATAATAATAATGTATAATGCACAATTTACTAAGGAGTGCAAATTAGATTTAAATGCATGTCCTTGATTTAAGTAAGGCGTGGGTACGAGATAATTAAGTCATAGCCATGAATTAGTAAGGCATGAATATGAGATAATTAAGTCATTGCCATGACATAGTAAGACATAAGTATAAGATAATTAAGTTGTAGCCATGACTCAGAAAGCCATAGATTTGGGATAATTACATCATAGCCAAGATTCAGAATGGTGTAGTGTGGTTAAGTTGTAGCCACAAGTAAGGCATTGACATGAGATGTCTACTGAGGCATGAGGTGTACATACTAAGGCATGTTTATGTAATAATTAAGCCATGGCCTAACTTTAGTAAGGCATAGATCTAGCATCCTGTACATGTTCCAGTGCATTCAGCAAATGAATCCTGACAAATACTATGTGCTTTTCCTGTATATCCTCCTTCAAGGCTTTATGATGACATTAGGCTCGTGTGCTGCTGCTCTGAACTCTGAGCTTTTCTATGATTAAACAAACTGTGTGTGTACGGTTAAATGTCTATGTCAGTAATGGATGGACCTTAAAGTAGCTCTGTTTACAAAAGGTGTCTGAATGGTTTTGGACGTAGAGTGTAACTAAACTATTCTGTTCTCCTCCTGATTCTTGGTTTCTCATGCTTTTAGAGAGTCTACCCTCAGCTTGTTCAGAACTAGGGGTCTGGCCCTGGATTTCTGTAAAGCTGTTTTGTGACAGTGTTGTAAAAAGGCACTAAATAAATAATGTTGAACTGAGTTGAATGCAGGTCAGTAGTTGAAGGTCGAGGACACATGAACACCACAGCTTGTTTTTTGGCAGTGATAGACCTATGTGTCACCCATTTTCTGTTGTTCAGCTAGGTTCATAACTGGAATGGATGTATTAGGATTTCATAATAAATAAATAATACCCTTGGTCCGCTATGCTAGCAGAGGCGAAAAAAGAAGAGTAATAGGATTAGAAACGTTTGAAAAGTAAGGTGATTGCTTGTCGGATTAAATTCAAACGTTTTAAGAGCAAAAAAAAAAGCGCTGGATTAGATGCATTTTTGAGCAGCACTTTCTTTACTGGCAAAGAGTTTCTAAAAGAAACTCAACCATGACACAGTAACGCTAATTGGTCTGAGCAGGTATTTTGTTGTAAATGCCAGTGTATGTCATATCAATTGAAAGTAATTGAAAAGTGTAAATGTACATAGGGCTCTTGCACTGGCTTCTACTATTCTTCATTTTTATAATGCAAAGAGAAATTTTATGTACACAGTGCTGCCCAAAAGGCAAAGACCATATTTCATTTATTTAATTTCTATGCTAGACCAGCATAAATGAGCTCAGATCTGCATGGGATTGACTGGACATTAAATAAATGAATGAAATTGTATATGTATATATTTATCACATTAGTTGCACAAGTAGCATTTCCTCTTTATTGATTTTTTTAGAAGCCAAGTCAATGAAATCTTCATACAATACATTTGCTGCCTATATTCATATTGTCTAACAATTCCAATTCAGAAATATGTTTTTACTTTAAGTTACTACAACCCCAATTCCAGTGAAGTTGGGACGTTGTGTAAAACATAAATAAAAACAGAATACAATGATCTGCAAATCCTTTTCAACCTGTATTCAATTGAATACACTACAAAGACAAGATATTTAATGTTCAAATGGAAAAACTTTATAGTTTTTTGTAAATATTCATTCATTTTGAATTTGATGCCTGCAACACCTTCCAAAGCAGTTGGGACAGGGGCATGTTTACCACTGTGTTATGTCACCTTTCCTTTTAACAACACTCAATAAGCGTTTGGGAACTAAGGACACTAATTGTTGAAGCTTTGTAGGTGGAATTCTTTCCCATTCCTACTTGATGTACAACTTCAGTTGCTCAACAGTCCGGGGTCTCCGTTGTCGTATTTTGCTCTTCATAATACGCCACACATTTTCAATGGGAGACGGGTCTGGACTGCAGGCAGGCCAGTCTATTACCCGCACTCTTTTACTACGAAGCCATGCTGTTGTAACATGTGCAGAATGTGGCTTGGCATTGTCTTGCTGAAATAAGCAGGACGTCCCTGAAAAAGACGTTGCTCGGATGGCAGCATATGTTGCTCCAAAACCTGGATGTACCTTTCAGCATTAATGGTGCCTTCACAGATGTGCAAGTTACCCATGCCATGGGCACTAACACACCCCCACACCATCAGAGATGCTGGCTTTTGAACTTTGTGCTGATAACAATCCAGAAAGTCCTTTCCCTCTTTGGCCTGGAGGACACGACGTCCATGATTTCCAAAACAATTTGAAATGTGGACTCATCAGACAACAGGACACTTTTCCACTTTGCGTCAGTCCATCTCAGATGAGCAGCCGGCGGTGTTTCTGGGTGTTGTTGATATATGGCTTTCGCTTTGCATGGCAGAGTTTTAACTTGCACTTGTAGATGGAGCGATGAACTGTGTTCACTGATGACTGAAGTGTTCCTGAGCCCATGTGATAATATCCATTACAGAATGATGTGGGTTTTTAATGTAGTGCCGCCTGAGGGATTGAAGGTCACGGGCATTCAATGTTGGTTTTCTGCCTTGCTGCTTACTTGCAGAGATTTCTCCAGATTCTCTGAATCTTTTGATGATATTATGGACTGTAGATGATGAAATCCCTAAATTCCTTGCAATTGCACATTGAGAAACGTTGTTCTTAAACTGTTGGACTATTTGCTCAAGCATTCCTCAACTTTTCCCAGTAAAAGCATTCCTGAACTGGGAAAATGTATTTTGCATTACTATTGTAATAAAGCACAAGGAAAAAAAGACTCAAGCAGTACTGAGCACTTTTAGTTTATTTGAATTAAAGCTAATGTTACTGAGAAAAGAACATACCTGCAAAAGAAAATTTAGCCATATATGTACCCCTCCAGGTCACAACACAAAAACTAGAATGATGCTTTTACTGTTTTTCGAATCATAACTTAGTAAAGTGTCCGTTAAAGTACTAAAGTACTGTCAGTTAGCTAATAGTATTAGCATGTATGTATAACATGAAACAAGTGTTTTCTGCTTACCCAAGATAAAATTGTAAGCTTTGCTTGTCTGTACACATGATTTTTTTAATTGTGTGAGTAAATGTGCAGAGGTGTACAGCTGTCAATATAATCTAATGCTCCCAGATAGCAAGATATATCAGCCCCCTGGCTTGATAAGATGGGCACCCTGCACCCAAGGCCACCCTCATACCACACAAATTATTGTCCATTGTAGGTCTAACTACTTTTAAATCTTCTCAAACAGATTTAAATGCACATAGTCTTTTTTTTTTAAATATTGTAAGGCAAATATTACAATTGAGAGGGAAAAAATAATGACTAGGCCTAATGTGCTGACACTGTGCTGATGCAGAGCAAAAAGCCAGTGGACTGCCAGCTTTGCTGTCAGCAGGCCAAAAGTGCTGTCTGGATTAGCTGACTATTTACTTCCCCGCTGGAAACGAGAAACCATTAAAAGTTTGTGGTGGTTCTTGGTGGTGTTTAGTCACTACATGGCATTTTGTGTTTTCCTGATGGGTTGCTATGACAGTCTGGGATTCACAGAATCTGGGATTCTAATGGATTATTCACAGAATATAGGATTTTAATGGTTTAATAGGCCTCTAAAGGTAACTATTAAGCCAATTCCCATTGGAAAGCAAAACCATCAGGTTTTAATCCTAATGTCTTTTTTTCAGCAAGGTTGTGTCTTATTGTCTCTTTTCCTCACCCACCCCGTCTGTCTCCCTCTGTCTCTTTTTCTTACCTTCCTTTCAGCAAGCCATGGTGATCCGTGAGGGTGAGAAGAGGCAAATCAATGCAGAGGAGGTGGTTCTGGGAGATCTGGTGGAGATAAAGGGAGGAGACCGCATCCCAGCTGACCTGCGCATCATCTCCTCCAGCGGGTGCAAGGTACAAGACAAAGAACAGAGAGTGAGAGTAAAATAAGAGAAAGAGAGATAGAGGGAGAGAGAGAGAGAGAGAGAGAGAGAGAGAGACAGATAGAGAGAGATAGAGATAGGGAGAGATTGAGTGAGAGAGATGGAGCCAGTGCAAGAAAGACAGCATAGTGACATGATCTCTACTGCACTTTACTCTGTAGTTCCCCCCTTATGAAAAGGGAGACTGCTTATGTATGCTAGAACAGAAAAGGCATAGAAGATGTATTTCAGCGTTACTCAGATATCTATAAATTTAGGCAAACTGTGTTTAGTTATTTCAAAGTATATCTTTAATTATGTTTTGCAAAAGTACCCTTAAATACGTTTTATTTGTTGAAAGTTCTATAATTTGTTTAGTGATATTGAAATATAATTTAAAATGCATTTAAGTGCAATAACTTAATGGCAGTATCATAACTCAGTAAGCAGCACTGAAATGTATCATCCTTGTATGTTTATAATACATTCCCAGAGTAATAAGAAATATTTCTACAAATTACATACTTAAAGTGTAGACATAAAAAATACATATTTCTCATATAAAATACACTTTACATGCAAGTTCTGTCACACAGGGCCTCCTCCACAGGGCCTATGATGCAATTACAAATTAATTTTACATGAAAGTTAGAAAAAAAATGCTCTACTTTTTCAGAGGGGGGGGGGGGGGGGGGTGTTGGTCTTTCTATCAGCACGATTACATTTACAGTCTCTTGTAATAATATATGGGACAACAACAGAGCAACAAGGCATCAAAGTAATTTTCCTGACCTTTATTTAACGCAGGGCAGGTGGCTTTGGTTCCTTTAATACCATGCATACGCTATGTCTAATAGCTACCACCAAGACCGGTCACTGCTCTTTCATCTTTCGCTTGTGAAGTTAGAAATTGAGTTCTTTTTATGTTTATGATATTGATTTTTAGAGATGTAGTTTGTGGATTGACAGAGATGAAGAAAGGGTGAGAGGGTGGATTTGATACAGTTCTTTTACTCTTGGTCATGTAAACGCATCAGCCTATTGGCTTCAGTGTCACAAGCTGAGACTGGATAGATAGATAGATAGATAGATAGATAGATAGACAGACAGACAGACAGACAGACAGACAGACAGACAGACAGACAGACAGATGGAGTCCTTAGTTACATCTGTACTTCCAAGGAGAAAAGAAGAGTAATTGGATTCCAAACATGTGAACAGTGAGGCGTCTGTTCTTACCGCAGAACACACACTTTGTACAGTAGTGTATACTGTAGACTAATACAGGATTTTCAGTGCATTCTTCTTCTTTATTCTGTCCTAGAGTGACACCTGAGCTGGGTAATCAGGGCTGTTGTACACCAATTAGCTGTCTCAGCTGTGTCAGGAATTGAAACACTCTGGATTAAAATTTTCACATTAAAATTGCCTGAATGTACATGCACATAGTAACTATTATATAGCAAGTAACTATTTTTCTTTATACTGAATATTAAGAAAAACCACACAAATGAACACAGGTGCAACTTTCTTATTAAAATATGACCAGCACCGTATAAACATGTGTTTGGCTATCAGTGTTGTGAACTGTAACCTCTAACTGCTTGTTTCGTACTCACGTAATGCTGATGTTGTCCAGGTAGTTCTTTATGAAATGCCCCGTTTGTATTTAAAACAGGTTTCATATAAATGAACACTCATTCTTTTCTTTCAGGTGGACAACTCCTCTCTGACTGGGGAGTCTGAACCTCAAACCCGCTCTCCAGACTTTACCCATGAAAACCCTCTTGAGACCAGAAACATCAGCTTCTTCTCCACTAACTGCGTGGAGGGTGAGATTCATTCATTCATTCATTTCCAGAAACACCACCAGAAACAATGTCTGCGCTTACTGACTCTGTACAAATACACACTCATTTACACACCCTTTCAGCCACCCATTCTTTCATTTCTCAGATCAAACTAGTTACATTCTAGCATTAAACATGTTCAAGCACAAAGTATTTGATATATGTACCAGTAAGTAAGTACATATAGTATAGGCCAAAAAAGCAAGCAGGGATTTTTAAAGTTACAGAAAATATATACAAAAATATTTTATAGTTAAGTCAGTTTGCTAACCACTAACACAACACATTAATTGACATCTAGATACGAAATGTCACTTATCATTTTGGTAACCATATAAAAAGGTTAGTATACTCAACTGCAAGCGGTCATAAATGACGTGGCAGAGCATCCCAGATGCAGCTCAGATGGGGCATGTAGAGAATAGACCTTTAACAAAATGCAGTGAAATATTAAAAAAAGACAAAAATGAAACAAAACATTAATAAGCAACATCAAAATGCAAATTGTACAAATCACGGCCACAGTAAAATAAAATACAACGTTAACATTTTGTGCTGCATGCACATTTTCCAGTGGAGCTACAGGTTTTAAAACGTTTACCAAATTAGTCAGAAAACTGATGTGAGTAAAGAAATGCAACAAGTAAAGTAAACGATTAAGTGATTTGGTTTCTATTCACAGAAACAGGTATCCTCAGAGAAGGCTGGGATATCACATGACATTGTAATGACTTTATATTGTAGAGACTGCACACTGTGTAGTGTTAAAAGTGTTGGAATACACTTCATCAATTAGTTGTTCAGCCAGAACCTTGTCAGACTCAACTATTGAGCAATTAATGTTGAGTTGATCAATAATTTATTAAGTTATTCTAAGAAATCATAGTTACTATGTAATTCTCTATGAGACTCAGTACTTATTGTTTAATTAATAGTCAACTACCCTAATCATTAGTTCATTATTACCTACTGAGTAATTAACTAGTAGTCCTTGATAGTTAAGAGTAGTTATTTAAGTGTTAAAGCAGCACTACTTATTCGTTCCTGCTTAGTTCCTGATCAGTTACTTATTAACTATGAAACAGTATTGTAAAGTTTGGTGTATGAGTTCAGTTACTTTAAATAAAAATCTCATTAAATTGAACTTGACGTTCTTTGCTTTGTCCTGTAAAGTTACCATTTTTTTGGATAGCAACAGTTTGTTTAGGATCAGATAGAGCAATTGGTAACTTCTATAACTTTGACTATAAACTGTGGTTTTTTAAAAATACATAATACATAGTTATTAGTGAGCTACTTGATAACATTACATACTTGTCCATGTTTTTCACCCCTTTGAACACATGAATATTTGAACACATTTGAATATTCTGAGCATTCAGTTCCAAATTAATAATATCTTTATGATCAAGTGGAAACTGGGAACTTTAAATGTGAAAATAGTGGGAAAATGTATCACATTTTAGGCTTTTAAAAATACTTTTGAGTTTCATGATCACTGAGGAATACTTGGATAATTATGAGGTTAAGCCATTCAGTGTTTTTTTTTATTTTAAATTGAATGCTACTGTAATATTTTGGTGCTATTTTAACAGTGAATTGCCATAACCCACATCCAGCACTAAATACTATTAAATACTACTGCTCTTTCATTCAATTGCAATTGCTTTTTGAGAGCTTTCTATATGCATACAGTCTCAAGAAGCACTAGGTTACTGTACTCATTTTTGCAACCTCACACAGCTGAAGTTGTATGAACAAGTTTAGAGGGTTTACGAAACTCTTAGTTGGAAAATTCCAATGTGAATGTAGCTTAAGATGAAATCACCAGGTGAAAAAATGATGAAGAATCATTGCCACAGTGCAGACAATGTCTAATGCTTTTATGCTCATAAACATATTAATAATACAGTAAGTTATATCTTCAAAGAATAAAAATGTTCTGTACTGTACATGTGTATATGTTTGAGAGTGCATACTTCACTGTGCGTGCAGGTACGGCTCGCGGCATCGTGATTGCAACGGGTGATCATACTGTTATGGGCCGTATAGCGACTCTGGCCTCGGGGCTGGAGGTTGGTCAGACTCCCATTAACATCGAGATCGAACACTTCATCCACATCATCACCGGTGTGGCTGTCTTCCTGGGAGTTTCTTTCTTTGTCCTCTCCCTCATCCTCGGATACACCTGGCTCGAGGGCGTCATCTTCCTCATCGGCATCATTGTCGCCAATGTCCCTGAAGGGCTCCTGGCTACAGTCACGGTGAGTGTTATATGTGCACTGGAGACACTTCACTTTGTATGACATGTTTCTTGTATGCTGTCAGAAAAAAGGTACAGGTATATTTTTTATCCCCTCATGGTGGTAAAAACAGTCTTTAAGGTCAAGTTGTGTACCTTAAATGAATTTTAAAGATATACTATATTTACTTACCCAGTAAAAAGGAGCATATTCGCAGCTTTTCATAACTAAGAATATAGAAAAGAAAATAGAAAATAGAAAGAAAAAAAATACTTAAAACAAAGAATTGCAAGGGAGTATAGTACATTTATATTCCAAGACTAAAGATAAAGACACAGTGACAACCTGATTGACTCTAATGGATTAAAATAGGCTAAAAAATTGTGACGTAAAAATTAATTCTGACTATTTTAGTTCAAAACCACATATACTTGATAAGCAAAGTGAACATTTGTTCAAAATATTTAGAATAGGTCTGTGATTTTGATGGCAGTGTACATAACAGTCGAATGCAAAAGTTTGGCAACTCTGGCCAAATTACTAGATTTCTGCATGGAACCAACTTAACCATGACATGTCTGCAAACTGTAAATTGTAATGCAGTTTTAAATCTTTTATTGAAAAGAATCTATTCTTTCATTTTTTCTCCAATCATTCCTTTAGTGATTATAGCCAAAGAGTTCTATTTTTACTTTATCAGTCCTTGATCACAGCACTTGATTCCAAAATGGTTCTGGCTTATCTAGATGTTAGATTGCATACTTCAGATGTTGCTTATCCAACAACACAGCACAATGGGCCAGTGCTATCACTATTCTTGCACTAGACAAATCTCTCTGTAGGTCCTTTGCAGTAATGTGGGGGTTTTGCTTTGCATACCTGACCAGTCTAAGAGCATTTTTTTTTTCAGACTTTGGCACTTCTCCTGCTCTCAACGACATTCTGGACAGTGAAAATTACAACCAGAAAGACTTTTGACATCTTTTCTAGTCTTCTCTTGTTTTGTAAGAGTCTTTGGTTTCAGATCCTCAATCAGCCGCTTAGATGAGCGTATGGTTGTTGAGTGTATGCACAATGACCTAAGAGATTGGAAGGGTCACATAATGTATTACACTCCGGAATTAATGTTTATTAAACAATAAGCACAGAGACTTTGCAAAAAAGTCAAAATAACACTAGTGCATCAATGAGGTGCTTTTGCACATGCAAATTGAGCACTTTTGGACAGGCAAATTGAGCACAAAAATGGCAATTCTGCACTAAAATTTGTAGAAGTGTATCATATTTAGGTTAATTTCATGCAGTTAACTTCTTAACATGCCGTTAAACATGTTCAAACTTTGTGCACATGCACATATAGAGGAATACATATACACAAACACAGACTCTCTCTCTCACACACACATATACGCAGTGGCTGCTGGCCACTGTCACCATGAAGAACAGTCTTTGAAATTCTCTTTCATTCTCTCTCCCTGATGTCTACAGGCTCTGTAATGTCTACCTCTCTCTGTTTCATTCTGGAGCCCTCTCTCTCTCTCTCTCTCTCTCTCTCTCTCTCAGTTTCCTTCTCTCTCTGTCTGCCGCTGTCTCTCCTTCTCCCCCTCTGGCTGTCTCGTTTACTCTCTCTCGGCTCCTGTGTTTGTCTTCATGTTTCTTTTCATATTTCAGTCTGCCTTCCTTTGTATTCTTCCTCTGCCTCCTGTCATCTCTATTCTCTCCGTCTTCCTACCGCTGTCTCCTGTGTCTCCAGTGTGTGTGTAAATTGTACACTGTGGTCTCCAGCATGTCCACTGCACTCTTTTCTCCTCTGTGCTCCTCTCCATCAGTCCTGCAGGCAGCCGAAGCTTCTGTGAATGAAAGGAAAACACTGCTCCCTCCTCCTTTCGCTCTGTGCAATTCCAGTTTCAATTTGGTCCTGTCACCCTTCCAAATTTAATTCAGATCTCTTGCGCTTCCACACACTCACTCTCTCTCAATTCAATTCACAGTTCAATTTGAAATAGCTTTATTGGTGTAGCTTTACTTCAGCACAGCATTTGCTTAAAGATTTTAAAATGCCCTTATCATGGAAAACTAAATTTTCCAGACTATTATTTTCAAATAAAAGAGTTTGATGTACATCAATGGAAATATTATTTGTATACTATGCACTCCCCAGTCCATGTGCTCCATGTATGGATCCTAAACAGCCCTTTTTTTAATTCAACATGGTTCTGATAAGGGCTGCATGATTGATTGTATTTTTATTTTCATTGCAATTCGGATTTCTGAGACGAATCCTATTGATTTTCAATTTCTACATAATTAAATGACTAAGATGTAAACAAAGTGTCATGTAAGGAATGCACAGTAAAATACAAAATAACTAGCTACAGGGCTTAAACAAAGAAACACAAAGAGTAAACACAACATGAGGCAGGGAAAGAACAACTACATCAGGACTCGTGATGAGTGATGAGTAGACCAGACAAACACTGTCTGAAACAAAGGGCTAGATAAAGGTTACAACAAATGGGGAACACCTGGGAGAGGGAGGAGACAGAGACTACAGACAGGTGAAGATACTAATGGGGAAGGTGGGGGAAAAGGCAGAGCACAAGAACCAAAGACAAAAACACAAGCACATGGCAGAAAGCACATGGCTACAACACAGGGCAAGAAACAAGCACAGGAACAAGGGTGAACCGTGACACAAAATCATTGAGAGTTGCTCTGTTCTAGAGAAACTCACAAAAGAACAATTGTTCACAGTAGTGGTGATAGGCATCTGGAACTTTTAATGTCTACTTTTAAAACTACACCATGAATTATTAAGGAAATGTGAATATGCTACTTGGTTCCTGAGTTATTGTTCTCTCTATGTTGGGAAATTTTTTGGCCTAAAACACATTTTTATAAAATCCATTCATGGCGGAGAGGACATTCTAAGGCAAAATGTTCCCAAAGGAAATTTCAGATTTATCACTATTTTACTATTATTAAAATTACAATTACAAAAACTCAGACATGTTTAGGTTCACTGGTTGTTCTGCATAGTAAGTAAAATTGCTATATTTGTGTAAAGCAATCTGTAAATAAATCTGAGTCAGTAAGCTCTCAAGTTCACATCAAATCACTCTAAATGACTTGAATTATGCAGCAGTTTTGAAAAATCAGTGGAATGCTAAGATGACCAAATACTTCACATTACATCACACATGCTGGACAGGAGTGATGGTGAAAATGTTGTGTTAAGGGTTGTGCCTATTATTACAGCAGTGGTGTGCTTCTCTGAGGAGGGATTTGAACCATAGTGTCCTATGTGCAGAATGAGTGACTTAACCACTCTGTTACATAGCCAATTAAATATTGCGTAAATATTGTATTTACCCTCGAAAACAACTTATACTTAACAACTAACCTGTGAAAATGTTCAGATGTGATGACTATTCTCAGTCCTACTGTTATGTATTAAATCTATAAAGCAGTCACAGTTCCATAAGAAGCGTTTTAGGAGAACTTAGATATATTTTGTTTTATAGTTTGTTTTCTATATAGAAAAGATTTTTTGTAGGCCTAAGAAGAGCTGTTTAGGCAGTAGTCCCTGTTTTTCTAATAGCATTACAATCTAATTATTGTGTTTATAATTGTGATGTAAGTAGCTGTAGAGTGTAAATAATATTTCACTAATTTTATTTTGGACAGTGTTAAATGGGGCTTTTTGAATGTTATAAATGTGGTATTTGCTTAAAGGTGATACTAGATATATATTATATTAATTACTCTGAAAAAGTCTGTACAATCAGTCAGAGATCATCAGAGATGTTAATCATAGTTCATATCATCATTTTGTATTTCTCAATCTTGTTCTCCTCTTCTTTCTCTGTTCCCCTATTTTCTCTACTCACACCTGCCCTCTCTCAGGTGTGCCTGACACTAACAGCAAAGCGTATGGCTCGTAAAAACTGTTTGGTGAAGAATCTGGAGGCTGTAGAGACTCTGGGCTCCACCTCCACAATCTGTTCCGATAAAACTGGCACTCTGACGCAGAACCGCATGACCGTGGCCCACATGTGGTTCGACAACCAGATCCATGAAGCTGACACCACAGAGGACCAGTCAGGTGAAACCATTACTTCTACAACCCCAATTCCAATGAAGTTGGGATGTTGTGTAAAACATAAATAAAAACAGAATATGATGATTTGCAAATCCTTTTCAACCTATATTCAACTGAATACACTACAAAGACAAGATATTTAATGTTGAAACCGATAAACTTTATTGTTTTTTGCAAATATTCACTCATTTTGAATTTGATGCCTGCAACATGTTCCAAAGAAGTTGGGACAGGGGCATGTTTACCACTGTGTTACACCACCTTTCCTTTTAACAACACTCAGTAAGGGAACAGAAGACACTAATTGTTGAAGCTTTGTAGGTGGAATTCTTTCCCATTCTTGCTCGATGTACAACTTCAGTTGTTCAACAGTCCAGGTGGTCTCCGTTGTCGTTTTTTGCGCTTCATAATGTGGCACACATTTTCAATGGGAGACGGGTCTGGACTGCAGGAAGGCCAGTCTAGTACCTGCACTCTTTTACTACAATGCTATGCTGTTATAACACGTGCAGAATGTGGCTTGGCATCGTCTTGCTGAAATAAGCAGGGATGTCCCTGAAAAAGACGTTGCTTGGATGGCAGCATATGTTGCTCCAAAACCTGTATGTAACTTTCAGCATTAATGGTGCCTTCACAGATGTGCAAGTTACCCATGCCATGGGCACTACCACACCCCCACACCATCAGAGATACTGGCTTTTGAACTTTGTGCTGATAACAATCCGGATAGACCTTTTCCTATTTGGCCCGGAGGACACGATGTCCATGATTTCCAAAAACAATTTGAAATGTGGACTCATCAGACCACAGGACACTTTTCCACTTTACGTCAGTCCATCACAGATGAGCTCGGGCCCAGAGAAGCCGGTAGTGTTTCTGGGTGTTGATGATATAAGGCCTTCGCTTTGCATGGCAGAGTTTTAACTTGCACTTGTAGATGGAGCGACGAACTGTGTTCACTGATGATGGTTTTCTGAAGTGTTCCTGAGCCCATGTGGTAATATCCATTACAGAATGATGTGGGTTTTTAATGCAGTGCCGCCTGAGGGATCGAAGGTCACGGGCATTCAGTGTTGGTTTTCTGCCTTGCTGCTTACTTGCAGAGATTTCTCCAGATTCTCTGAATCTTTTGATGATATTATGGACTGTAGATGATGAAATACCTAAATTCCTTGCAATTGCATGTTGAGAAACATTGTTCTTAAACTGTTGGACTATTTGCTCATGCAGTTGTTCACAAAGTGGTGAACCTCGCCGCATCCTTGCTTGTGAAAAACTGAGCCTTTCAGGGATGCTCCCTTTATACCCAATCATGACACTCACCTGTTTCCAATTAACCTGTTCACCTGTGGAATGTTCCAAACAGGTGCTTTTTGAAAAGGGATAAAAAAAGAACCAAAAGAGTTCATCTATTCGTACAAGCTTGACATCATAACATTTTCAAAAGTCTTTTCAAAAAAGTTCTATATAGAATCATCATTTTTACTGATGGACCCAAACTTTTACTGGTGGAACCGTATTTTGGGCAAAAATCTCTACATCTACAGCTTTCCTGACCAGCTACATACAGCTGATGAATATGTAGTGAATATGAACTTGTGGTCTAGGAGACATATGGCTAAATCTGGAAACGTCACACAAACATGTGCTTAAGCAGGTGCAGGAATCTATTCTCTCGCTCCATCCACTCCATAGCCTGTATACATATAGTCCTTGGATTATGTGTAGTTTTTGCAAAGGGATATGTTCCTCTGTTTTTTCCCCTAAAGACTTCTATACTCTTAGTGTTTTTTTTATTTCTGTTTTTTCTCAAATTTACATTAATACATAAATTAGCAGTTACAATGACCCCAAAAGGAGCCAATCACTTTAATCATTGGTAAGTTTAGTTTAGGTTCTTTAAGCTGCTTCATGAAATGTTTAACATCAGTTAAGCAGAACATCAGTGTTTGTGTGTAGAAAGCCTGGAGAAGAACTTCTGACTGCACTAAGAATCCTGTAAAGCACAGATGTGGAAACGTCAAAAGTCATACTTTGTTCATTGATGAGATCGTTACTTTTGTGACCACTGTATGTATTTGGGAGATTTACCTAACTCACTGTTAATGGCAATTTTAACATCTGATGATCTGTTCACGTCAAGGGTCCTGAACACCAGTCCTGACAGACTGTTTGGTGATACTTTTTGGGGACAGTTTGGGGATTCCCCTGCTGAAACACACTGACCTAAGCTCAACAGCGAAATGTTTTTGAATAGAGTGATCACCCAACTCACCTTGAACTAGAAATTAAGACCATCATTCTATATATTAACTTTTGGCATCTTTTGCTGTGTATATAACTTTTCCTGTTTGTGTGTATATACAGTTACTGACCTTAATGGTGTGTGTGTGTGTGTGTGTGTGTGTGTGTGTGTGTGTGATTTGTCTTGTTTGCAGGTTTTGGGAGTTTTGATAAGAGCTCTCCGACCTGGGCTGCTCTGTCACGGGTTGCAGGACTCTGTAACCGTGCTGTCTTCAAACCAGGACAAGAGCATATCCCTATTCTCAAGGTGAACACATAAACATAGTCCATAACTTAGAATATATTGAGTATTCTGTGATTTTCTCTTTCTAATTCATGCTGACCTAACAAAGTGTGCAGTTATACTGAAGGCATGCTAATGACTATAAATCTGGTGTGTTGGTTTGTGTGTGTGTATGTGTGTGTGTGTGTATGTAGAGGGACACAGCAGGAGATGCTTCAGAGTCAGCTCTGCTGAAGTGTATCGAGCTCTCCTGTGGTTGTGTGTACACACTTAGACAGAAAAACCCCAAAGTATGTGAGATCCCATTCAACTCAACCAACAAGTACCAGGTATGCACATTCAACATGCATGCACAAATATACATGGTGATACACGTCTCTGTAAAGTGGAGTCTTTTATATTGTATATAAATGCATGTATATATATGAAAATGTAGTTGTAATTGTTACATTTGGTCTCTGCATAAAATGTTCCACCTCAACGGTAGAGATTCAGATTATTTGGCCGCCAGCAGCTAAGCTAAGCTACACAGTTCTGAGAAGGGATGTAACACTGTTTGTGTGGGCGGCCATTTGGAACAACTGGCTAGAGTTTGCCTGCTGGCCATACCCCCAGCCATACCACCAGTAGCACGGGATTGCCGCTGGTACTAGACATGTGGCTGGGTGGGACATCTGGCTAGGGCTTGTCCCTTGGGGGTGTAACCAGCAGGAAAGTCTCCTGGCCTAGCCATACAGCACAGCCAGCGAACAAACAGCAGCCATTGTGGGGTAAATGTCCATATCAGACTTCTACAACTTTTCCACTGACATTAAAGGAGTCCATTGCAATCCTTTGGTGGCATAGCCAGAAGTGGTATCTCAAGGGTTTGAGCTGGAAGGCATGGTAGGGGATGGCTGATGCTAACAGTTGGAGGCAAGAAGATGCACCACTTAGTCCAAGATGTGTGCTCTGGGCATAGGTTTGAACATCTCTGGGGAGGGTGGCTGAGAGGAGTGCCGCTGCAGCAGTCACATGCTTTGGTCTCTCTGCTCCGGCACACTGATGGAGAGAACGCCACTGAGTTGGTGTTCAGCTACCCACCAGCGCCAGTTAGTACAGATGATTCATCAGCCAAGGGAGACCCCCCACTCCCACACACAGGGGAAAAGTGAGAGGCTCCCATTTTCGTTTGGGGACTTATGGGTATTGTTCTGCTGCATTTGTTCTCAGAGTTTGTTTTGACAAATGCTCATGTAGACAGGGCTACTTCGCCTTTGGGGGGCAGTGTGTCAGAGCAGGTGGGAACTTGGGGTCTACATGCAACCTAATAATTCGTTAATAATCCGACTAATAGCTCAATCGGAATAGAATATGTCCATGTAAACACCTCAATCAAAATAGTCCGATTGATGCCATTAGTCCGATTGATGCCATTCGGAATACAATTACTATCTGATTGAACGAGGTGGGTAATCCTGTAAATAATTGCCTTGCTATTTATTGTAGGACATGGCTAATGCATCAATTTAATAACGGTAAATGATAAAACACACACACACACACACACACACACACACACACACACACACACACACACACACACACATATATATATATATATATATATATATGTACAGTGTTCCCTCGTTTATTGCGGGTGTTACGTTCCAGGACCACCCACGATAAACGAAAATCCATGAAGTAGGGACGCTCGTTTTCGGTGTGTATTCATCCACTGAGTAAATATGCACTATTTACTGTACATTGTAATGATTTATAACATTCCTTTATTGTTATAATTAATATTTTTAATTTATTTTTATACATTTTGGGATTTTTTTAATGTAAAAATTCATCAAATATATATATTTTCCACAGATTGAGTTCTGCAGAAAACCCGCGAAGTAGTGAAAATCCGCAATATATTTTTTCCATTAATATTTTTTGAAAACCCGCCAATACACAGAGTCTGTGAAAGGTGAACCGCGAAGTGGCGAGGGAACACTGTGTATATATATATATATATGTGTGTGTGTGTGTGTGTGAGATAACCCTTGGTTTGGGGAGAAAGGAGGACACAGGTGCTGGAGTATAACAATAGAGCTGAAACTTTTAATGGAGGTATTTAAAGGATTTAGGCTTGGCTTTTTGCCAGATGAGCAAAGCGGAGAAAAAAAAACTAAACCTAAACTTTCAGGCCTTTGACTTTTCCACCACTCTTTGCTGGCCTCTGCTTCAGTGAAAATTCTCTCTTTCATCATGCACTTATACATACATGGTCAAATAATAAAGTTGAGATCCCACTGAAATCTTCTATAAATATATATACAACCCCAATTCCAAAAAGCTGGGACATGGCAGCAAAAGGCTGGAGGTTTTATACAACGTCCCAACTTATATATGATCATGTGTATCTCTCTCTCTCTGTCTCTGTCTCTCTCTCTCTCTCTCTCTCTTTCTCTCTTTCAGTCTACACATACATGTATATATATATATATATATATATATATATATATATATATATATATATAATATCCTCATTGAAATACATTTTTTCTATACCCTTCTCTCTAGCTGTCTATTCATGTGATTGAAGACAGTGCTACAGGGCATCTGCTGGTCATGAAAGGAGCTCCTGAAAGGATTCTGGACAAGTAATCAATATAACTTATCATGACTAATCATTGCTTCCCTCAGACTCAGCTGGATTTGTTTGGTGGCAGATCTGTATCATTAAAGAATGATAAAGCTTTTTTCATTAGTAAAAAAGCTGTCAATCCAAAATTGTGTCAATCCAAAATTGTGATTACAGCTGATCATTTGATCTTATTAACTTTGATCCCTCTTGATTAAAATGTTTTTAAGCTGTTATTGCAAGGCAAGTGAAATTGACTTCACAGTTGTGATTATTGGTAATCAGTAACTATTGCTACTGGTGATGGATCATGCAGGTGCAGTACCATAATGATCAATGGTGAGGAGCTTACTTTAGATGATGAGTGGAAAGATGCCTTCCAGAGTGCCTACATGGAGCTGGGTGGTCTGGGCGAGAGAGTGTTGGGTAAGATTTTCTGAGAGTGTTGCAAATGTAGAGGTTGCTGCATGCAATTGAAAAGTGCTGAGTGAGAGGGTTTTTGTAAGAAAGAATGACAGTAATTGTTAGGGACTTAACTGAATATGACTTCATTGTTTAGGATAAATGGAAAATTTGTTCTAAACAAATCAAATTCAGTAATGAATAGGCAATGCAACATTTTTTAACGGCACAAAGCCTTCTGAATCTATGATGTGTTCACAACAACTTGCAGCATATCCTCTCTTTAGATGCTATGACAGGCACCTCAGTATCCACCAAAAAAGTCTGCTTATCAGTCCTTTACTCCTCTAGCCTGAACTCTGTCCTGCTAACCAGACCTAAACATAACCTTTTAATCCTCAAAATTTAATTGCATAGTTCTACAACAGCTGTACCAAAATTCATAAAGTCTATAGTCTGTAAGCTAGTTGGTGAAAGATACTTGTTCAGAGATTTATAGCTCTATATCATAATACTATTTCAGTTCCTGAGTGTCACATTTGAGCAGGGCTGAGGCTCCATATAGCCTGTGCAACAGATGTCTACGAATAACTTTTTGCAAATCCAAATCAAGCCTCAAGTCTTTTGTTGTGAACTCTAGTTAAGTCTAAAGTCTTGTGTTATGGCCCCAGTTTTGGCCTTCTGTCTGCGACAGCCTTAGTTGTATGCTTAAACAGAGTTGTGAGTCAGTTAATGGTGAGTCAGAGGCCAGTTGTGAGTCAGTTAAGTGTAAGTCCACATTGAGTTGTGAGCCAGTTAAAGGTGAGTGAGAGTCAAATTGCGAGTATGTTAAGGGTGAATCAGAGTATTGTTGCAAGTCAGTTATGGGTGCGTCTGGGTCACCCTCATTCAAGTAACTCGAATCTGAGTTGTTGACTTATGTCCCCATCTCTAGCCTATGCAGAACATGGGGTGCAAGGAGCACCACATTGTATTAACCACACCCACTTTTGGTTTACACCCCACCCCACCCACTTTCAGTTAAAATCCAAATATGCATAGAGATATACAGATATACTGATGTTATTGGTACTAAACTGGTATAAATACACCCCTAATATTAGTGTAAGAAGGTTGTATAAAGGTACTGGGTTGCAATTTCAGCGCCCTCGTCTTTGGTTCAATGTCACTGTACATAACTGCATTGGACTGAATTCTGTTTGTATCCAACACAGATAAAGGAGAAAAGCCCAGATACTAGTTAATAAACTTTTTCACATCTGAGATTAATTTATTCACTCAAAGAAAATATCTGATTTTGACCAGACGGTTACTTTGGGGATGGCTGTCCGCCAGCATCATTGATTTTGCTTTATATTACTTTTGACATTTTCCTCTCATTTCTTTAGTCTGTACTGTATTAATTATTTTTATAGCTCTGTCACTCTGCATTTGCAGGATTCTGCCACCTGTCCCTGTCTCCCTCCCATTTCCCACGAGGCTTTGCATTTGACTCTGATGATGTCAACTTCCCCATGGATCAGATGTGCTTCCTTGGTCTCATGTCCATGATTGACCCCCCGAGAGCTGCTGTCCCTGATGCTGTGGGCAAATGTCGTTCTGCTGGTATTAAGGTACTGACTTAATTCAGTCATTAGTTTAATTAGATGACTTATTTATTCACCGTAAATATTTTGTAAAAATAATAAAAAAACATGTTTTACTGCAAAAAGTTGCTAAAGTGGTTACCATTGTTAACTTATTATTAGAAAATAATAATTATTAGAAAACCCTGAATCATTTTTACAGTGTTGATTCTTCCATGTAAGTGACTTTGGCTTTTAAATATGCAGTGCACATATTGATAACTGTAACTCATTTGCAAAGGTGATCATGGTGACCGGAGATCATCCAATCACTGCTAAGGCTATCGCTAAGGGTGTCGGCATCATCTCTGAGGGCAATGAGACGGTGGAGGACATCGCAGAGAGACTCAACATCCCTCTCAGTCAAGTCAACCCACGGTGTGTATTTATTCTAAGGGTGGGAGAAAATATCAATACAGTATAATACCACAATATGTGAGGGCTAATAATATTATCAAAACACAAATTATACATAAATTATACATAAATACGTAAACCCATTGTTAGAGTAAAAAAGTCATTGCTGTATGGAGAGTGTAGTGGATAACACCACAGGGTTATTGTAGTTTTTTATATTTTCATTACTTTTTATTTATTTTTTTTCATCTCTTTTTACAATTTCAGTTGGTTCTGTGGATGCATTATTAGTTTTAGTTTTGTTTTAATTTTCTGAGAAAATTGGTGTAGCTAGTTTAGTCTCTTTACATAGCTTTAGTTTTAGTTTTAAGTAACTAAACGTGATGAAGCAACTGTGATGTTACATATTTAATGCATAGAATGAGCAATTCCAAATTGATTTCTATATCAGTCTACAAACTGATTGGGCTTTAATTCTAAAACAAAGTTCTTACACACTAATTATAGTAACAATAATTTAATGCATCACTGCAATGGAGTCACGCTTGTGTTGTCATCCTCATCTCTATGAACATCTGCACCAATTTGTCTTGTGATGTTCATGTGCCGCTATCAAGTCACTGAAGGCTCCAAGCTGATTACAACTTAGTTAGCGTTATTCCTTTTTACATTACTTGCATTACTTTTTGCATTGCTTTAGAAACTGACGTGTGCTATACTGAACTGTAGTTGTATTCAGTTGAGTGTGACTGTTTTAGCATTGCAGTGGACTGTGCTTTGCTCGAAACCCACTACTAACCTATCCTTTATGCATTGAAAAAAGAAGCACTCAGATGTCTTTAATTTGGCTTGACAAAACATACTGTTCTTCTTAATCATCTTCTTCTTTTTCTTGTTTCCCTTTCAACCCAGTATAACTAAGCCTTTTAAAGGCTTTACAAGCTTTCTTTAAGCAACAACTGGTCTAACGTTTTTTCTACAGTTATTGTTATTTATTTTTCCCATTACAGTGAATGGTGGAATGCTTAACATTCTGAAACTGAATCAATCTTCTTATATTAACCTCTTACCTCACCACACCATGATACAAGCACGCAAGCATCAACTAGGGATAGAAGCCACTTAGCAAACCTTGAACAACTACCTAGGATATCATAGAAACCATGTAGCAATACCCTTGCAACCACCTGGAACACCAACAAAAATAACTTTAAAATAACCCCAAAACAACCACAGAAAGACAGCATAAACCTGTCTGTGCTACATATTTTCATGTTTGTGTGAATTTGACAGAGATGCCAAGGCATGTGTAGTCCACGGTACTGATCTGAAGGAGATGAGTTCTGAATATTTGGATGATCTCCTGAAGAACCACACTGAGATAGTTTTTGCTCGTACTTCTCCACAACAGAAGCTCATTATAGTGGAGGGCTGCCAGAGACAGGTAGGAGTGTGTGAGAATGTTATTTGGACATAATGGTTGAGCTAAGTAAACATGTACAGACTGTTTGTTTCTGTAATAGTTAACAGCTGATTGTGCTTTCAGGGTGCTATTGTAGCAGTGACAGGTGATGGAGTAAATGACTCGCCTGCCCTAAAGAGGGCAGATATTGGTGTTGCCATGGGAATAGCCGGATCTGACGTCTCCAAACAGGCGGCAGACATGATCTTGCTGGATGACAACTTTGCTTCCATAGTAACAGGAGTGGAGGAGGGTAAGAGAGAGAAGGAGAGGAAAAAAGTGGGGAACTGAGTTGTAAGCTTATTAGATACACATACACTGAACTCCAATTTTTCAAATACACCTACCATATTAGTACACGTTGTATGTTTACAATGTTGCACAATTTATCTGATAATCAGTGGAGATGGATCACCATTGGACCACCACTGACCAGATATTGTTTGAGTGATGGACCATTCACAGCACAGAAGTGCCACTAATCTGGAAGGGTTCTATGGTGGTCCCATTTTATTGAATGAACTGACATGTACAGTCCTGTGAAAAAATTAGGACACCCCATTATATAGTCAACTTTTTATTAAGAAATGTTTACATATGAATGTCCAATCTTGTTTGTTTATTTCTGGAAAAGAAAGGGATTAAATTGCAATTAAACAACAAACATTAACACTATTTTACTCATGAAACAAAAGATATGAACAAAAATGCATATTATAATGGAGGAAAAAGTTAGGACACAATACCCTCTAATAACTAGTGTTGACCCCTTTGGCTGAAATAACTTCAGTGAGATGCTTCATGTAGCCATCTACCAATTTCTGACGAAAGTTTGCCCCACTCCTCAACGCAGAAATTCTTTCAGATGTGAGATGTTTGACAGGTTTCTTGCATGTACAGCCTGTTTTAAGTCACTCCACAGCATCTCAACGGGATTAAGATGCAGACTTTGACTTGGCCATTTCAGGACTCTCCACTTCTTAGATTTCAGCCAGTCCTTGGTGGATTTACTGGTATGTTTTGGGTCATTGTCATGTTGCAGGGTCCAGTTCCGCTTAAGCTTTAATTTTTTTTACAGATGGTTTCACATGTTCCTCAAGCACCCTCTGATACACAGTAGAATTCATAGTGGATTCTATGATGGTAAGCTGGCCAGGTCATGCTGCAGCAAAACATCCCCAAACCATGACACTTCCACCTCCATGCTTCACAGTTGGTATGAGGTTCTTTTCTTGGAATGCTGTATTTGGTTTACGCCAAACATGTCTTCTGTTCTGGTGTCCAAATAATTCAAATTTAGAATTGTCTAAAGAACATTATTCCAGAAGTCATGGTCTTTGTCTGCGTTCTCTCTGACAAACTGTAGTCTGGCCTTAATGTTTTTCTTAGAGAGCAGAAGTTTCCTCCCTGCACACCTCCCATGAAAATTAAACTTGTGTAGTCTCTTTCTGATAGTTGACTCATGCACTTTCACATCGACAGTAGCAAGAGCCTGCTGCAGGTCCTGGGATGAAATTTTAGGATTTTTCAATTAAATTAAATTCAATTCAACTTTATTGTCATTATACAATACAGGGTAGTTAACACTATCAGGCTACTTTTCCAGTGCAGTAATAAAAGATGCATAGTAAACAGTGCAAAGGCAAAAGACAAGACAAAATGTGCAGGCAGTAAGTACGAGTATCGAACATAGACAAAATGTGCATAGGCAAAGGTTATAACAGGTATACTGGACGTATAGACAGTATGTGCATAGTCAGATATTCAAGTGTATCAGATATATAGACAGAAATGTGCTGGTGAACTGCAGGGCAGTACAGTAAATGCAGAAGTACTATTGGTAAAAAAAAAAAGATGTAAACAATGATCTGTATATAAAGAGTACAGTGCAGGTAGAGAGTAGCAGCATACATTCAGGTAATATCTTAAATAAACAGTAACAGTATAAATATATAAATATAAATACACTAGAAATATAAATATACTAGAATTTCATGACTTCTTTTAGCGTCTTACGGTCTGCTCTATGGGTGAACTTGTTTGGACGGCCAGACCTGGGCATGGTTGCAGCTGTTTTGAATGTCCTCCGCTTGTAAACATTTTTCCAGATGGTGGAATGGCTAATGTCAAATTCTTTTGAGATCTTTTTAAATCCCTTACCAGGCAAATAAGCAGCCACAATCTTCTTTCTGAGGGCCTCAAACAGCTCTTTGGATCTCACCATGGTGCTCACTCTCACTTCAACAGTCAGGGACACACCAAACTCATTTTCTGAGGTTTAAATAGAGCAAGCCTCATTCAAAATGCTGGGTAACGATGTTCTGATCATGTGCACCTGATGATATACACCTGTGTGTGATCTTAACTATTTGAAGTGGGACAATATGTAGGGGTGTCCTAATGTATGCCTCACCAGAAATTGCATTCTTTTTAAATGACATTTTACAGAAATTTGTAAAAAGGAATTTCATAGTTTTTTAATTGTTTAGTCATATTACTTGGATCCCACAGTTTTGTTAAAATTGTCCAAATATGTTAAAAATATACAGGATTTCATAGGGTGTCCTAATTTTTCACATGACTGTATATGTATATGTATCCACCAGTAAGTTGTAACATTAAAACCACCTTCTTGTTTCTACACTTTTAACAGCTTCACTTACCATTAAGGTGCACTTTATAGCTCTACAGTTACAGATTGTAGTCCATTTCTTTCTCTGCATACTTTTTAAGCCTCCTGTCACCCTGTTCTTTAATAGTCAGGTCCCCCAGTGGACCACCACAGAGCAGGTACTATTTGGGTAGTGGATAATTCTCAGCACTGCAGTAACACTGACGTGGTGGTGTGTTTGTGTGTGTTGCGCTAGTCTGAGTGGATCAGACACAGCTGTGCTGGTGGAGTTTTTAAACACTTCAGTGTCACTGCTGGACTGAGAATAGTCCACCAACCAAACATATTCTGCCAACACCGTCCTGTGGGCAGCGTCCTGTGACCACTGATGACAGTCTACAGGATGACTAACAGAAGCTGTACAGCAACAGATGAACTCTTACTGTATATGTAGGTGGCTCAGCTAGGTAGGTGTGTCTAGTGGACAATGAGTAGACACAGTGTTTAAAAACTCCAGCAGGACTGCTGTGTCTGATCTGGTTGTAAAAGAGCAAAACCCATTAACATTCCAACATCACATTAGTGTCACTGCAGTGGTGAGAATGATCTGCCACCCAAGTAATACCTGCTCTGTGGTGGTACTGTGGGGGTCCTGACCATTAAACAGAGTGAAAGGGGACTAACATGGTATACAGAGAAACAGATGGGCTACATTCTATAATTGTAGAACTACAAAGTGCTCCTATGTGGTAAGTGAAGCTGATAAAATGGACAATGAGTGTAGATAAAAGGAGGTGGTTTTATTTTATGGCTGATCAGCACAAGTGCACCCATATATGTATGTAGGTGTTTCTGATAAAATGGCCAGTGAGTGTAAGTACAAGGAAATAGTACCTAATAAATGAGCAGCTCGGTGGAGGTATAGACGCATCGAAGAGTCAAAGGTAAAAAGAGAGAAAAAACAAAAAAAGGAGAACGGAGTAATACAGAGATTCAGGGAGAGAAAACACAAAGCCTGAAGATTACATTTTTTTAGTTTTTTATCTGTTTAGACAATAATTGTCATTTCTGCTGAGATGATCAAACTGTATGTTCTGTGTGTTTCGCCTGAAGGTCGTTTGATCTTTGATAACCTGAAGAAGTCTATAGCTTACACTCTCACCAGCAACATCCCTGAGATCTCTCCATTTCTGCTCTTTATCATCGCTAGTGTGCCTCTTCCTCTGGGCACTGTCACCATCCTCTGCATCGACCTGGGAACTGATATGGTAACTGACACTCACCTCTGTCTCAGTCACAGTGATGAATTTTATGTCAAATTACATGTTTTCTTGAGCTAATACATCCTTTATAGGAGGGGTTTCCAAACTTATTCACAAAGGGCCTGTATGGACGCTGAAGCATACCTGATTCTTCTTGCTTAATCAGTCGGTCTTAGTCTTCAAACTATTTGGCACATGACCTGCTGCTTTGTTGGAATGAAAACCTACTTCCACACCAGCCCTCTGTGGATGAGATTGGACACTCCTGCTCTATAGGGAACAAAATTATGACATTTTTCTGCAAATGTGAATGCATTATTTCTATTTTTTAAGCTGAGTACTGGAAAAAATATCCAATATTAAATATAAAATGTGGTTGTGTTTGGGTATTTTAATGGATGACATAAAAATTTCAACCATTTTTCCATTTAAAATTTCTTACTTTAATAATCTGTGGTATTATATGCAGTGGAGCCTAAAAGTCTGTTTCTTAATACAAACAGCAGAAAGTTTTAGAATCTTGAAAATTCTAAAAAAATTATGAAAACTGAAATGAAGAATAAATATTCTTCCAAATATATATTTTACACTATTTCTAGGTCACTATTCAAACTGAGGCATATTTGCGAAATTGACCATTAAAGGCCTTCACAGAGGAAGGTCAGATTTTCAGACGACTCTCGGGTGGAGTTGCTGTAACTGATCAGAGGCTTTTACACAAACTTATGGAGTCTGTGAATGCTCAAGTTCATGCTGTAATTAAAGCAAAAGAGATGCATACTAAATACTAAGAAATTCTGAAATTTATGTAAATATTCAAAGATTATATTTCCACACTGATTATTATGCTGATCGTCATTTGTAATGAAAAACAGTGTATTAAATTAAAAAAAGAATGCAAATTAAAAGCATTTTGCCAGTGGTCTCAGATTTTTGGATCCCACTATATATGAAGATAATATACAATGTATATTATGTTGCTATATACTCTACATTCTGTACTGTAATTATCTATATACAATCATCTTAGTCCAATTATCTGCCTCAAGTGATGAATTCTTAATAATTTAAATTTAAGATATGTTGCAACTATAAGTATAACTATAACTTAATTCAATGTTCAACCATTTTAATCATTTTAGTGAAATTGCACAAATCTAGCATTGAGAATTAATTTCATACATTTATCTAGAACCACATGTTTTACATTGTTGATTTCAAGCTTTTCAACCATAGTGTTTCTCTCTTTCTCTCTATAATTTTCAGTCAATCAATATCTACAGTCATCCTTTTATCTGACCCACCCCCACTCCAACAACCCAAATACAATTTATTTGTCATTGGCTGCTGGTTTACTGCCCCATAGCACTTTCACCCTCATTCTCTCTCTCTCTGTATATGTCCTTTTCTCTTCTCAGGTTCCGGCAATATCTCTGGCTTATGAGACAGCAGAGAGTGACATTATGAAGCGTCAGCCTAGAAACCCCAAAACCGATAAACTGGTCAATGAGAGACTCATCAGCATGGCATATGGACAGATCGGTGAGACACACAAAAACACCATTTTTATACCTTGTCTGGACATGGCATCATATACATATCACATATCATACATACGTACTACGCAATCAATTTGCCAAAAGTAGGTGCACATCTGATTAGATTTGACTATTTCAGCCACACCTGCTGCTAAGAGGTGCAAAAAATTAAGCTTACAGCCATGCAATTGTACTGACAAGCTCAGTGACTGTCATAGGATGCCACTTTCATAAAATGGCAATGAATCAGTTTGTCAAATTTCTGCACTGCTAAAGCTCCCCCAATCATCTGTAACCTGCTGCTATTGTGAAGTAGAAATGCTTACGAAATATAGTGCTTGGTTATAACAGTAACTACCAAGTTTCTGACTAAACTATATAAAACCTTGACCATCAACCCTATGTAGGATAAATTGGAACGCAGAGTGCAAACCAGGTCTTATTGGCTAACATCAGTACTTGATTTCACTAGCTCAGCTATGAAGAGGCAGGCCACAAAACTCACAGAATAGGACTACTGTAGGCTGAAGATCGTAAAAGCAGAGCTCGGTTGTAACTGTGACTATGAAGTTCTGCCTCTTGAACCACTTTTACATCAGAACTGTTAGTATAGACCTTCAAGATTTGGGTTTCCTTAGGCACACAAGCCTAAGATCATCTTGCACAATGTCACGTGCTGCCTAGAGTGATCTAAATCACACTGCTGTTGTTCTGGGGACCAGTCTAAATGCGTTCTCCGGTGTGATAAATCATGCTTTACCATCTTGCAGTCTGATAAACAAATCTGGCTTTGGAAGATTCCATGAGAAAGCTACCTGCTTGAATGCATAGCACCAACACTAAAGTTTGGTGGAGTTGGAATAATGGTCTGAAGCTTTTTTCTACATGGCTTGGGCTAGGCTCCTTAGTTCTGTTTAGAACTCAACGGAAATCTTAATGCTACAGCATACAATGACAATTTTGAGAACTTTGTGTTTCCAGCTTTGTGGCGACAATTTGGAGAGGCTGTTTACTGTTTCAGTATGACAGCGCCCCCTAGCCCAAAGCAGGATCCGTAAAGGAATGGTTTGCTGAGTTTGGAGTGTAATAATTGAATTGAATTGCACCAAATCCAAACCTGAACCCCATCAACTTCATTTTGGGATGAAATGGAATGTTTACTGGAAGCCAGTCCTTATCTCAGTCAGTGCCCGACCTCACTAATGCTATCACAGCTGAATGGGTGTGAATTTCTGCAGCCAAGTTCTAAAATGTAGCAGAGAGCCTTTTCACAAGAGTGGAGGCTGATATAGCAGCAAAGGTGGACCAGCTCGTTATTAATGCCCATATTTTTGCAATATGAATGTGATGTTCAGGTTTCAACAGACTTCTGGTCATGCAACTACATTAAACTACTGTATAACAATTTTCAACTTAACCCAACAGTGAAAAAAAAAAGTTTTAAAAATGGCAAAGTTAGGACCATGTTTTGAGAGTCCTGTTTTCCTCAGGTTTCCTAACAAAGTCCTCAGTTCCTAACACAATTTTTGCTGGAACATGAACACACACACACACACACACACACACACACACACACACACACACACACACACACACACACACACACACACACACACACGACAGGCCTGTACCTCACCTTGGGCACCACTTTTTGTCACACTCTAAAATGTGAGGTATTAAGTGAACTCAAAAATTTAAGGAATACAAAGAACTGAATTGATTTATCTCCAGTTTCCTTGAACTCAGCAAACTCAGTGTTTTTCCCTCATACAATGTGGAACTATTGTTATTAAAATGTTGATGTAGTGCAGTGAAAAATTTCAAACCCTCTTGATCCACGGGACTCAGTCTGTTGTCTGGACAAGTGAAGATTATTCATTGCACACGCAGGTCTCAGACATTCGGCTAGCCCATAAGACATTGGGCTAACACAGTTATATGGCTGGACTGATGCCAAGATTAGACCCAGCTTATACAGGACAAGTAACAAGTGTGACAAACACAACCATATAGGGGTAAACACAAAATAGGCAGCCTAAAATACAACTTCACCACATGTGCACAGATACAGAATGCAGAATGTATAACACAGATAAAACACAATACACAACAATAAATTCCTTCAGCAGCAAGTCTGATTGATTTTCCCTGTGCACATAAAGAAGCTTAGTTTAGTTTACTCAATGCCTGTCTTTACCATTCAAAAGTTTGGAAATGATATTTTTAATAATACAAAACTGATGTGGTTGCAAATAAAGGTATAAAACATGTATGCTGGTCCAGTGCAACATCACAGGCTTCAAGTATTACAACCCCAATTCCAATGAAGTTGGGACATTGTGTAAAACATAAATGAAAACAGAATCTGATGATTTGCAAATCCTTTTCAACCTATATTAAATTGAATACACTACGACAAGATATTAAATGTTCAAACGGATAAACTTTATTGTTTTTTGCAAATATTCACTCATTTTGAATTTGATGCCTGCAACATGTTCCAAAGAAGTTGGGACAGGGGCATGTTTACCACTGTGTTATATCACCTTTCCTTTTAACAACACTCAATAAGCGTTTGGGAACTGAGGACACTAAATGAAGCTTTGTAGGTAGAATTCTTTCCCATTCTTGCTTGATGTACAACTTCAGTTTCTCAACAGTCTCCATTGTCGTATTTTGCGCGTCATAATGTGCCACACATTTTCAATGGGAGACAGGTCTGGACTGCACGAAGGCCACTCTAGTACCCGCACTCTTTTACTATGAAGCCACGCTGCTGTAAGATTTGCAGAATGTGGCTTGGCATTGTCTTGCTGAAATAAGCAGGACGTCCCTGAAAAAGACGTTGCTTGGATGGCAGCATATGTTGCTCCAAAATTGGGGTTGTAGTAGAAGAACAGGAAGGCCTAAAAAATGAGAAATTTGTTGTGTTCAGAATGATGAAACAAAAAACATTAAATTATTAAAATATTAATATCTGGAATGCCTTATATTTCAAAAATGGTGATCAAATCTTAATATATTGAGACAAAATATAGTAGATAGATATTTACAGTATATTTAAAATTTCAGAACTGCTTTTTGTTCCCAACTTACTTAAAAGACTGAATTTTTTCTTACTTTCTGGAAATGAGAGTTTGATGCTGTAATGGGGAGCGAGGAGGCGGACGCATAAGTGGAGATAAGCGATAAGATTTTATTATGGGCAAATCCAGGGTCATAATCTAAACGGTCCAAGAGCCAACACAGATTGATCAGGGGGGGCAGACATGACAGAATCCAGAATCAAACATACATACAAACAGTACAAGCAGAACAGTACAAAGACCAGCGACCAGACAGGGGAAAACACAGGCTTTGAATACATAAAGGTAAATGAGGAACAGGTGGGAACACAAGCGGAAACAATCAGGGGTGGAGTCATGAAACGAAGGGGCTGGACTAAAAAAACAAAACAAAGAACACGTGGGCTAAACCAAAACACAACACAAACACATGGACAGGAGTGGGAGGGGCCAATTGTGACAGATGCAAACACATAAACTTTCAAAGCAATGGTGTTCATTTCCCAGTCCATACAGACCACACGCAAACCCAATGTGTTTACATACATCCACCTATTCAGCCTACAGCAGTTTAGCCCCGCCTATTCACTCGTAAGTTATAAGGAGTTTTTAGGCTCAACACAGAACACCCAATCAGAACAGCGCTCCTACACTGTCTTACTGTGTCAAAGCAACAGTAAGAAAAACAGCTTATTTAATACTAAGGGATAAGGAGATGTTGAAGTAAAAGAATTCTGACCATTTTTGGTACATTTTGCTTGTAAGTGGAACCAAGGAGAAAATATATTAAAACCTTGGATAAAATAAACAATACGACACAATTTTTTTCCTGTCTATGGAGAAATTATGCACACTGGATTCAATATGTTTTGTTTGTGCTGTGAAAGAATAATGAACAGCCAAATAGGCAGAACATCTTGAAGTGACAACAGTGTATTTTGCTCCCAACAAAAAGGGCAAATGGTGAGATCCAGCAGGTTACTTTTAATTTTGGAAAAGTTAAACTAATAATGTTGCTATGCCAACCTTAAAGGCAGTGGTAGCTCTTGTTGCGTCTGAACGTTTACAAAAATCAAAAAGAAGGAGAACAAAATATACACAAGTTTGAATTCATTAATTGAAGTCCAAATAATTTGTACAATGGCCTCAACGAGGTTTTAAAGAGTTTTTCATAATTCACTGGTAAAGATTTGTTAACAAAGTCATTCAGAGTGGTTTGATGTGAAATGTTTTATTGTAGAGACTTAATGATTCAGATTTTTTCACAGTGATCATGAGGAACCAAGTGGCATGAGAACTACATGCCATGACAGCTACAACACATTTACAGCCATTTTGTGCATTATCCAAAATCACCAGTGAACCTACGTGTGTCTTCTGTGTTTCATATGTAATGTTGAAAATTGTAAAATAGTGATAAAGCTTATGTCAACACAATCATAAAACAATGTCTCAGGCAACAGGCAACATATTTATGACCATCTTATGTAATATTTTTTTATGTGCAGGAGCTTTTACGGACGTCAAACTCTTTAGACATCTGGTTCCTATCACCACTACTGTAAAGAAATAGAGTTGGTGGACAGAAATCCAGATGCTTGTGGATAAGAGAGAGTTTGGTTTAATGATAAACCAAGCAGCCAAATCCAAAAAGGGACAAAGCACAAAGAGTAGTCAGAGTTCATGCAATAGGTTAAAATACAAGTCAAAAACAGCAAGTAGAAGGGGAAGGCAAATGATGTAGTCAAACAGCGAAGCAAAAGGGGTTATAAACTTGGTCAATCCAATAATCACACAAAGAGACCGCTCAGTAGTTTGAGAGAAACAATACCTCGCACTTCTTCTTCTTTCGGCTGCTCCCTTTAGGGGTCGCCACAGCAGATCATCTGCCTCCATCTTGCCCTATCCACTGCCTCCTCTACTTTTACACCAACCATCTCCATGTCCACCTTCACTACATCCATAAACCTTCTCTGAGGTCTGCCTCTTCTCCTTCTACCCAGCAGCTCCATCTCCAACATTCTTTGACCAATATATCCACTATTCCTGTTCAACACATGTCCAAACCATCTCAACCTGGCCTCTCTGGCTTTTTCTCCAAACTGCTCCACCTTCACTGTCCCTCTGATCTGCTCATTTCTAATCTTGTCCATCCTTGTCACTCCCAACGAAAATCTCAGCATCTTCATCTCTGCCACCTCCAGCTCAGCCTCCTATCTTTTAGACAGAGCCACAGTCTCCAAACCGTACATCATAGCAGGACGCATTACTGTCTTGTAAACCTTCCCTTTCACTCTTGCTGCTCTCCTTCTGTCACACATCAGCCCTGAGACCCGTCTCCACCCACTCCATCCTGCCTGCACCCTCTTCTTCACCTCTTTTCATTTCATTACACTGTCCATTGCTCTGGATGGTTGACCCAAGATATTTGAAGTCATCCACCTTTGAGACCTCTAAACAATACCTCTCACTGATACTGCCTAAAGCCGGGGCTTTTGTATACTAGGCTAATTGTCTGAAACGAGACACAGGTGTAGACAGTTAGAATTTGGAAAACTACGAGTGCTGATAGGAGCGCAACTGGAGTCCAGAGTCACAAGATCTCCTAGTGCATTCTGGTAGTTGGAGTTCGAGTCCAATTGAAGAGCCGAATGCGTGACAGTTGGTAGAAATAGAGTTTCTAGAATGGCACGTTTCACATCAAACTTCTCTGAATTTCTTTGAAATGCCGTCAGAAACTGGGTTCTATGTAAGCTTTTTGAAGTGTTATATTTGTTTATGTGCAGGTATGATCCAGGCCCTGGCAGGGTTCTTCACCTACTTTGTGATTTTGGCGGAGAATGGCTTCTTGCCGTACAGACTTCTGGGAATACGTCTGGAGTGGGACGACCGCAGTGCCAATGATCTTGAGGATAGCTATGGACAGCAATGGGTAAACACACAGATATTAACCATCAAGTTTAAAAAAATTTACTCAATGAAGCATTAAGACCTTTGAGATTTACAAGAATTATGTGATGATCTATTTAAAGCCAGGGCATTGATTGAGATAGTAATAAGCTAAATAAATACAAAATCATTGTTTATAGGGTACTTTCTATTGGGAGCTGTCTGTCCCAAACACTAAGCGCTAAATTTCAACTAATGAAAATAATGATATTTTGTTTTTTTCTTCCCAATGTTTTAAAAGATCATTTTAATTTCGTTTAAAGAGAAGTTCCAAGATTTAATTTGATCATGAGTTTAGATCACTACCGAAACACAGAGTTTTAGACCATAGATGGAGCCTTATTCTAGCCACACTCCTGCATTTTAGAGCAGGATTGGTACTGCATCCCTGTCCCTCCTGGCCACATGATAAGCAGTCAGATCCCATTGTTTTGAAGTAAAAGTGCCCAAAAAATGTGAAATCTAAAAATCAGTATGTAACATTAAGAACTGTCATTACCGAAATACATATTTTCTGCAATTAAGTAAAGTTTTTTGTGTTTTAATGAAAAATGTCATGATTTTATGTGTGTACAACTGTTCCGAGCTGTGCTTGCTAGTCATGTACTGGGTTTTTGAGGTATCCTTAAAATTAGCTAAAATTGACACTACAGAAACATTTGGTTAAATTTCAGTACTAGTATGATTATTTTGTTAGGGAAAAAATTGGCTATTTAGCTATTTGTTTTAATAAAATAGACATAGTTAAGATATAGTCTCAAAGCAAAAGAATTTTAGTCTAAATTCCAAGTAAGTTAAAAATCTGAAATATGTTTTTAAGCTCTGAACCAATTCAGTTTAATGATCCATATACAAACTTGCCTACACTGTAGAACACAGGTATATGGACTGTAATCTTGTGGAAACACGTATCAGCACAAAAACAGCCCCCTCAAGCTGTATTACTTGTGTCTGCATGTTTTTCTTCATCAGACCTATGAACAGCGGAAGATTGTGGAGTTCACCTGCCACACCTCCTTCTTTGTGAGCATCGTGGTAGTGCAGTGGGCCGACCTCATCATCTGCAAAACACGCAGAAACTCCCTCTTTCAGCAGGGCATGAGGTACATGTGGAGGAGTTGTGGCTGTATGAAACAGATAAAGAGAGAAATTCACTTATTTTAAATTATGTGAAGAACTCGCTCAATAGTATAAATGTAGACAAATGATTATTGTCTGTAGAATTATTGAACCAGTACCGTGGCGTAGCCAGAGCCTTTTCAGTGGGCTGCTCAGGTCAGACTCAGCTGGGTTTTTTTTGTTTTTTTTTTTGTGGTGGCAAGCTGCTGGTCTAAAAGAGTTACCTTACAGATTACTGACTACCTGTTGTAAATATTAATTGTAACTGTAACCTACTCTAAGGATTACTATATTAAAGTAATGTCATCTGATTACATTCTGTTACTTTTGGATTATGCATCTTGCTAAGCTTTCATAAAAAAAAAAAAAACATAAAAAATAATTTCAACAAGACTTTTTCATGCAAGAATGTATATCGTCACAAAGCATACACAAAAACTGCACTGTTTTATGGAGCAGAATAATGGATTATAAGCGTCTAAAATATTGTGCCTCACACAAACAGCCACTGATCTCACGATTAGCGAAAAGGCCAAGTCTAAGCAGAAAAATATATGAAAATATTTCAAACAAGTAGATGACAAATTTGTGCATGTGCACTTGTGAGCAGTGAAAAAGGTGCAAAGTTCAGAAATCAAGGCTGAGCTCCTCAGAAAATGAAAGAATATTAAAAGGGAACAGAGAAACAAGTAATCACTGAAGAGTGATCCAGTTCACTGAGTTGAACATGCAAATGCAAATAGAGTTTAAGAGTATATCGCTCTCCTGTGATTGTGCCTTACTAAAGTCAAAAGAGCACCCTATTTTGAGACCCTCATCAACAGTAATTACAAATAGATGCCATTCTGAAACTAATTGGTCGACATGCGTTCTCTCTGCTAAAAGGCTATAGTGGCACATAAGGTTTCATGTTGGTGTGTCGTGCTCAGACTTTGATGATTTCAATTTGTAGACGGTCCCTAATCAGCTCTAAGTGGTTTCAGTACAAAGACATCAATGTGTACTATGAATTTAAAAAGGCATTCATTTCACAAGAAAACTAAGAGGAAGCTGACTGTCTTGGTTACAGATCATCTACACAGATTAACATTTTGCACCATCATTCAAAATCACTGAAAGAAGAAATAACACTTGTGAAAATGAAGCTAACTTTGCTCCTCATGATACTTCGCTCTCTTTTACAATTCAGAGCCGGATCTCATGGAGCAACAAAAGAGAATAAAATAGTTTATCTCTTGATCAGATTAGTTTTCTGCTGTAGAATCAGGCTGTGCATGAAAAGCAGTGTTAAACGACTGGTTCCGACTGGATATCATCAGGAAAATGCTACAAATCTCAGTTTTGACAATACAAATATTACTGTTCTTACTAAAAGTTCTGTTGATTGGCTGAATAACAGGCCATGAACTGCTGCTGGAGAGGAGGAATCTCCAGAAATCTCTCCTGGCAGCAGAGGCCTCTGTCCCTCCTCTTCCACAAGTCAAAAAACCCTCCAAATCTTCACAGGAAAAATTTCCTATTGAAAATGATGATTTTAGGCAAAAGGTGACAAGAATATACACATTTATAGAATACTGTATGTTGGGAGGTGTCTGTCCAAAAGCCTAACCCCTACATTTCAAAAATATTTTTTAAAGATATTTTTTAAATCTTTCAAAGTGAAGTTGAAATATTTAGACTTACCATGAGTACGCAAGTTTTCATTCACTACTGAAAAACAAATAGTTTTAGTTTGTAGGCGGAGTCATATTTTAGCCACACCCCTGCATTTTAGTGCAAGAAGTGATACTGTATCCCTGTCTATCATAGCCACATTGTGAGCAGTTAGATCCCATTGGTTGGAAGTAAATGTGTCCCAAAGTCTGAAAAATAGCGTGTAATATTAAGAACTTTCACTGGGAAAACTTTTGTTGTGTTTTAATAAAATATCATGATTTCATGTGGGTACATCTGAACTGTATCACTGGCATTTTTGAGATACGCTCAAAACTCACTACTGAAACATTTAAACATGTTTTGATGGTGTTATTATCTTTTGTGTTGGTCACAAAATGGAATGTTCAATCATTTGTTTTAATAAAATAGGCATAATTAAGTTATAGAGTCAGCAAAACATTTAAGGTCAAAGTGGAAGAGGTGAAAGAAAAGTTCAACATGATTCTGATCATTTCAAAAGAAAGAAAGCAAGGTGCCTCCTAAATTTTGAGGCAGGGAAAAAAGCACTTCACTGTCAGTCACTTTTCATTGTTGTTGAGTTAGGTTTGTTCATCCTGAAAGATCTTTGTCCTCCTGTAGGAATAAAATTCTCATCTTTGGTCTGTTTGCTGAGACGGCTCTCGCTGCCTTCCTGTCCTACTGCCCTGGAATGGATATTGCTCTGCGCATGTACCCTCTCAAGTAAGGCACACAAACACACATCTACACACATACACTATATGTCGAGAGGATTGTAGTTTCATCCAACGTTTCTTCTGAAGTGTATTATTAGGGAGTTTGTCCCCCTTTGCTGCAACAACAGCCTCTACTCTTCTAGGAAGGCTTTACTCTAGCTGTGAGGATTTGATTGTGTTCCATAACAGCCTTAGAGAGGTCAGGTACTGATGTTGGATCACAAACACCACTCCAGAGATACCACTCTAGTTGATGCTTGGCATTGGGCATAGTGATATTAGGTTCATGTGCGACTGCTCCAGAGAATCCCATTCTATAGGCAATGCTTTATTATGTAGATTATATATGCTGTGTTTATGCCGTTAAACGCCTGTATAATTTAAAACCTTATTCTATGTTCATAGAGAAAAGGATGGGTTCCCTTTCTGAGCCTTGAGCCTCTTGCTTTTAGGGAGTTTTTCCTTGCCATAGTCGCCATTCCCTTTGTCATGGGGGCTTGGACCTGGATTTTTCTGTTGTAAAAGTCCTGTATAAATAAACTTTGACTTGATTTGACTTACTTTTGGACATACAGAGCAGCTACTGACCAAATTAATAACCAATCATAGAGACTTATTAGTCTTCATTCACTCTGAATGGTCTCAAATAACTTAGTAACAGGGCCCTGTCACTTTTGTTCTTTCTTCTTTTTTGATCTTCTCCTGTATTCATGTATTCATGAGCCCCTGCTGCTGTGGACACATGCTGTTTCTTCTCTGTAAATGACGCACACAAAGGCGATTTGCATGCTAATAGATGAAGAATATACTACTAAATGTGCTTGAGTAAATTAGTGAGTTCCAGATACATGTTTAAATGCTTATTGAAAAACACAGTGTTTTCCATTGTTATAATGTAGTGCCTATTTGATGTGTTTGGAAAACCATGAAGTATTATAGTTTAATAATTCTATTCATTGGGACACGTAAGCCGTACAGAAAATCCTTAGAAAGTTCCTCATTTAGTATGTCTCACTCTCACCATAGTCCAACAGCTTCTTAAAGCTCCATAAAAATATTTTGTATATGATATATATTCACATGCAAATATTATTTTAAATTCTGATTACAATTATCACCATTATTACCTTTGAAGCATTATCATAGGATGATGTAATCTCCAAGACCTACTCTCATCCTCTTCTATCCCTCCTTCTGGCTTTTTCTTCACTCCCTCTTCTGCTCTCTCTGTTTCTGCAGGGTTTACTGGTGGTTCTGTGCCCTGCCATATAGCATCCTTATCTTCATCTATGATGAAGTCCGCAAGTTCATTCTGAGGAGAAGGCCAGGAGGTGAGAGATTTTTTTTTGTAATGAATTAATTGAATTATTATTAGAGTGCTCACTCACAAATGCAAAATTATTGAATGGTATCTTCTCTGTTTTATTTACAGGTTGGGTGGAAAAAGAAACATACTATTGATCATAAATATACACTAACACTGAGCATGAGTGCTTTTGTGTGGGTGTGGGTGTGTAGCGTGGGTAGTTGGGTGGGTGTGTGCATAGGTTTGAGACAAAACCATGTAAATCAGTATGTATGTATAAATTGTAATTTTAAAAAAATCATTATCTTAATTGCAAAGGTCAGAAACCATCCTTTAGTTTGTTCAATTTCCAGTCAAAACAGTCATTAAACACAAGTAACTCATTTTTTTGTGTCGGGAAAAAACATTTAACAGATAATTACACAGACGCCTCAACAACTGAACATAATATCTTTCAGTATTTTTTTTTTTAAAGAAATCTGTAGGGATATTTTTCACACCTCCACAGTTCAGGCTTAGAAGTTGGTTGCATTTTCTGCTTCTTATACACCAAATAAGTAGACTACTATCTCAGGTGTCCAGTTTCAGTGTTCTACAGCAAATTTTTGTCTGTTTCCTTTCTTAGTAACAGCTCCTTGACAGGTACTGCTTTCGACTCATATCACTGTGTTGCCTTCTTACAGTGAAAGGATGGACAAAAACAGCTGAGTGTTCTGCAGATCTGAAGCAAGACTGGAGCTTAACTTTCTCCAGTCTCTCATAGACAAAAGCTATATGCTGTTTATCTGATGGTGGCAGTTGTGGTGGTCTACCAGGTTTTGCATGATTGTTAGGAGTCCATTTCCCCTAAATCTTTTAATCATTTTTTGAACTCCACTTTTTGAATCTCTTTAAAAATGTATAACTTGTGCTTAATGGCATCATGACTGGAAGTTAAATGAATGAAGCATGGTCTCTGACTTTTGAACAGTACTGTCTATAAAATGAGAAGTGTGCTAGGTTCTGTGAGTGCCTTAGAATGTGTGAACGTGTTTAAGTGTTGTGTGAGTACATTGTATCTGATGTGTATGTACTGAATGCAGTAAGCATCAGTGATATAACTAGCTGTTTTATTTTTTTAGGCCCAAAATATGTTGTCTGGGCCTCATGTACAATGTCAGAGCTGTATGTTGTAGATGCCTTGCTTTTGTTCTTTGTATGTGCTCTAACACACCTAGTTCAACAAATTGGGCTGCAATTATTAGACATGAAAGTCTGTCAGTGAGAATTTTCATAATTGATGCATTGTTCCCTTTACAATGCCTTTTTAGCCTAATAACTGTTTTGAAAGATCAGCGTGACAAATGTTTTTGACCTCAGTGACAAGACTAGCAGATTTTGAAACTGTTTGAAGAAGCATTCAAAATCATTAATAACAATACAGAGATTCATCTATGGCAGTGCATTATATTTTATTTTATTTTATATTGGGCCACGTTCACACCCGTATTTAGCACTGTGCACTTGATAAAACATGACAGGCGTAAATAGAACCCTTCTTTTGGCATCCTGTTTAAGTCAAAATAATGCGTAGCCACAACATAGTAAGGCATGGGAACAAGATAATAGAGTCATGGCCACGACTTAGTAAGGTGTGGGAATGAGATCCTAATGCCTTACTAAGTCGTGGCCACAACTTAGTTATCACATTCCCATGCCTTACTAAGTCATGGCCATGCATTAGAATCTCGTTCCCATGTGTTAATAAGGTGTGGCCATGCATTATTTTTATTTATTTGTACAGGATGTCACCAGCAGGGCTCCATAGGGCCATTACACAACTATTTGATAAAGCCATGAAAGGCTGTACACCACAACCTCCATACTTGTGATAAAATCACTGTAATGCTCTGCCTCAAGTTCCTTTATAGTACCTTACTTTTGCCAAGCAATCATAAACTACTGAAAGAGGACAAGAACATTCAGTGAGCCATCATCATCATAATGAACATATCATAGCTTCACTTTTCAAGTAGTTTTTTGCAAATTACAACCATGATGACAAAGCTAATTTTCATTCCCCTCCTCTATGCAATTTCCAGTCTAATATTAGCAACACTAACACTGTTGTACACCCCATGTTACGTAGTAGATATGACTTCACCCTCTTCTGGTGCATGTTCACATATACTCAGATGTTAGAATTTTATAGCTATATAGGAAGAAAGAAGCTGTTAGAAATGCAGCCTGGGTTTAATACTGTTTAAGGCAGATGTAACGAAAACAGTGGCATTTGTATAATGTAGGACATTCTGTTGACATACTCTGTGCTTTTATTACACTGAAATTTTACAGTCATGCAGTTTTACAGTGAATCATATAATAAGTACTCTAAATAAAAGCCTGTAATGTTAAGGGAGGACTTGATTAGCCTGTTAGCTATCTTTTAGCCCAGGGGTGCCCAATCCTGTTCCTGGAGATCTACCACCCTGCAGAATTTAGTTCCAACTATAGTCTATTACACCTAATCTAGGTAATGAAGGCCTTCAAGGGCCTCTGGATAATAAAGCCAAGTGTGTTGGATTGAACACCCCTGTTTACCCTGTTAGCTCAGCTGAAACAGTCCGGCTCTTACTTAATCAGTATGCATGGTGGTCCGTATTCAGTATTGCATTTTATCAAATCTTTATCAATGTCTGTAACTCAAAGATAAACAATTTTAACATATGGCTTTATTTAGTCACATCCCCCAGGTATCCCCCTTTTTCTTAAGTGCCTTAAATCTTTAGACATAATATCTTAATGTTTCTGCAATATGAGTTGCTGCTTTTAGATTGTCCCTTAATGCTTCACTGTGACTTTATTTTTTTGTTGTTGTTTTAACTTGTTGTTTATCCATTGTTGCAGCATTAATGGTTTTATGAATGTTTTTGCATTGTGCATTATTTCAGTCAATTCTGTGAAAACGATGGTAGAGAGATCCCACTGTGAGCTTCAGCTATAGACATATTTAATTTCAATATCAGACTGTAATAACACACATTCTGGCAAACAATGCTGAAAGAGCGACTGTAATAAAGGCTTGTCCATGCAGTAAATAATAAAGCAGCAGGTCATTTATTGTAGTTTGTCTACAGCAGTTGTTTTGATGGTCATCAAGTTCAAACAAGAAGTTCAAATAAGTTCAATAAGTTCAAACAAATGGACTCAGATTGCTGTAGAGTGTTGCACTCTAATCACAGTGATAGAAAGAAATGTGCAAGCAGGCCCAGATCAAGTTATCGGCCCCTGGGCACAAAAGGCTGCCTTTTTTGTGATATCACAGCAGGTTACATGAGTCACTGCATGTCACTGCTACAAAACTATTATTATTATTTTTTAGAACTGTTATTTATTTATTTATCTTCTTTTTTTTATGAAAGAGCATTTTTGAATGTTTCTACCAGAATGCATAGTCTGGGGCTTGTGGTACACAAAACTAAAATGAGGTTATCTAATTGGTTCTAGACAACGCTCATGAATTAAATATTTATTAGGTAGGATAGCTTGATGCAAAAATAAATTATTCATCATTTATTTGTTAGTGTTCAGAAGGAGGTGGCACAGTGGGTAGTGCTGTGCCTCACAGCAAGAAGGGCCTGGGTTTGATACTCTGGTAGGGAATCAAGTGTGAAGTTTGCTTGTTCATCCTAATGTCTGTGGATTTCTGGTTTCCTCCCACAGTCCATACAAAACTAAAATCCAAAGATATGCAGTCAGGTGAACTGGAAATGCTAAATTGACCCTAAGTGTGAATGTGCAAATCTATGTGTCTCCCCTGTGATAGGAGGGTGACCTGTCCAGGGTGTTTTTCTGCCTTCCGCTCCATGAGCACTCCAGCATCCCCTGTGGCTAACAAAATATATGTGTTAAGGGAGTAGCATGGAATTAGGAATGGATTACTCTTTTTGAGCCTGCCCATTTAAATATGTTGGTATTTACCAACAAAAAAGGCTAGGGGAGGCTTCCAAAGCCATGGTGAAGACATCTCAAAACACTGCTTTCCATCCACTTCAGTTATGAGAAGAAACTTTAGATAATGTAGGCTACCAGTGATTAGGGGCTGCATCGAAACGAGCAAGATGGAGGGATTTAAATCAGATTTTGCTTTAAGTAGAATAATCTCCAATTTCCATCTTTTTATGATTGATTGCAGCTCAGAGACGCTGAGCAGGATGAGCAATGGCCCACCTAATGCACCTAATTGCATCTAGGAATGCAAATACACCAGACGATTCTAAAAGCACATTATACAGAGCCCTTTTGGGCACTTCACAATGTCGAAAGTAGTCTTCAAAAAGTTATGTGCCATTATCAGAACATTTGTAGGACCATTTCTTACTTCCTGCTTGATACATAATCGTTTATTCATCCCTTTTTGCGTTTCAGTTTTAGTGATATTCTTTTAACTTTTACACCTCATTCTACTGTAAAACTCATTTTGAAATATTTGGGAGGTTTTTTTTTATGAATTATTTTTGCAGACACTCTACTCTTTGGCAGACCAGCCTAAATGTGTGGAAGTCATGCTGTGAATGGCTGGTAGCCTTAAAGTTACTAACATGCAGGCTTGGCCTTCTCAGCATAAGGACTTTTTGCATTTATTTTTTGATTATAAGTAGACAGATGATTGCACTCGCCAAGCATCTCCCTGGAGCTAAAGTGGCTGGATATTCATTTAGCCCTCTGTTTCATAGTTCTTAAATTTGTCTTATTAATCCTGTGTTGTTGGTTTTTTTTTTGGACTGCCACCCCCTCCTCATCGGAGGACTATTAAAGCTTTATTTTAATTTGCAAAGTATTCATTAAGGGGGATGCATAAGCCTAAACATACAGACAAACAAACAACGGTCAGATAATGAAAAAATAATAATGAGAAAATAAGCAAAGGACTTAATAAGAAGCAAATGTTAACAACACCAGTTGTATCTGTGATATCTAAATTATCACTGTTATGCAGAGATAAAATTCTGTGTGTGTGTGTGTGTGTGCATGTATGTGTGTGTGTGTGTGTGTGTGTGTGTGTGAGTGAGAGAGATAAAGAAGATAGAAGAGTTTATGATTATAAAGATGTTTTATGTATGAGTAGTTTGGAACTGCATACTGGATCTCAGTAAACCAGCTTGGCATGGATATAATTATCTGTAGTATTCTGTGTGTGAATGATTGTATATAGTATAGCTGTAAATTAGTACTTAGTAATTAGTAAATGTGATAAGTACTTTTGTTTTGCATATTTATAACCAGGAATCGGCACTGGACAAAGCTATTTTTCTATCTGGTTTATATACTATGTGTCACAATTGGCCCCTCCCAGTCATGTGCTCTTGTTTACTTGTCCATGTGCTTTTTTGTTTTGATTCTTCCCTGTCCTGCCCCCTTGTTTCTTGACTTCGCCCCTGATGTAACCACTTGTTTTCCACCTGTGTCTTGTTAACCATCGTTATCCCTGTTGTATTTGAGCCCTGTGTTTTCCTTAGTCCCTTGCTGGTCTTTGTTTGATGTGTAGTTCTCTGTTTCTGTTTATTATGTCTATACCCCGATCTCTCCATGTAGTCTCCTTGACCCTGGACTGTCCTGACCCCGAATCTGGATTTACCCCGAATAAATCTCGCTTATCTCCACACATGCGCCCGCCTCCTCATCGCTTCCAAACGTTACACTATGGCAGATACTTGGCAACGACTGCATTAGGATCTCATTCCCATGCCTTACTAAGTTGTGGCCAAAACATAGTGAATTGTTTTTATTTATTGCTGTTTATCTTCATTTTTGTCATTTTTCAGTTTTTGACAAAATTTGAAAATGCCTATTGCCCTTTACATTGTTGACACATTAAAAGTAAAAGTATGTTTTATCCTTTTCCTGTAAAGTTACTGTTTTGGAGATATGAGGTTTTCTTCCGCCAACAACGGTATACAGGATTTCACCAGCAGGGCTCCATAAAAGGCACATAACAAGCAGAAAGTTTAAAACTATTGGTTTACGTATTGTCTAAGACAGAGGTCTTCAAACCAGCTCACTGTTCTTCAGTTTTTCCAGGGCATCAGACTGTGGGTGAAAAAGGAAACATACAGAAAAAAACATTTATCATAATGTCATAATGGATGTAGTATTTGTGCATTATGTATGTTTGTAGTTCAGGGTGATGTAGACATGTTTAATATTTTTCAATTCCATTATCCTACCTCAGACAGTGTGTCTCCATAAATCAGTGTGAGCTGTGTGCCTGACTTTGGAGGTGATGACAGTCAACGTCAGGCTCCATGTTTGTTACTGCCAATCATGAAAGGTGATGCAAGTGTGGATCAGTCCGTCTGGATCTGGTTGGAGATTTGAGGTATTTCAACCTGCTCACAGATAGAGGTGCTCCAAAAAATGGTTGTCATTTTGAGTGCATGTTTTTTCTCATTGGGGAGAAAAGCATAGAAATCAATCAAAGTGAATGTGTCTTTGAGATTTTTTAAAAAATTTGTAATTCTTCCAATTCTAGCTGGTACAGTGAATTGACACAATCAATATCTCCTGCAAGAGTTTCTGGGAAAGTTGAATGTCTTTCGCATGGGCATGAAGCTCTTGAAATCATGCCTGAAATTCACTTTGCAACATTTCCAGCACACTAATCAGTCAGGAATGCAAGAGGTGGCTTCTCAGCTGACATTTTCTGAGTACTAGGAAGAAGGTTTTTTTCTCCTTTACATGTTTAAGGAGGAGACCCAGTTTTACTTCAAATGCTTTACATATGAATAGGACACGTCCTTGACATGAATGCATGTCTCTAATGCATTTTCCTTTGCCTCAGAGCTGTGGAATAGCTCTGTTACATCCTTTAAGAAAGCAAGGTGCCATTTCTATTTTGCATCTGTGAGTTCTAGCACAGCTTTACTTTGGACAGCATAAATGTGTTGATCTCAGCTCATCCTGAAGCAGGTTGTTAACACATTTTAAAATTTGCCCCCAACTAGTGGATCTCACTGGGGTACAGCACATCTTTGTAAGCAGCATTCAGCTCAGACAAAAAATCCGGAAACTGCCTGTGGTTAGGAGCATTAGCTTTAATGAAATCAACACCGCAAGTTCCATCCATCCATCCATCCATTTTCTAAGCCGCTTCTCCGTCAGGGTCGTGGGGGGAAGCTGGAGCCTATCCCAGCAGTCATCGGGCGGAAGGTAGGATACACCCTGGACAGGTCGCCAGTCCATCGCAGTCAACACCGCAAGTTTTATAATGGAATCCCATTTTTGCAATGGAATTGACCTGCTGCTTTGCAACACACTTCCTGATTTACTGGGGAATATATATGAGATGAAACACATGCCAAATTCTCTCAGTCTTCCATCACTATATAAGTATATATATATATATATATATATATATATATATATATATATATATAAGGACATATGTCAATACTGACCCCACCAACAATTATAGCACACACAGATTTGCAGCTTTTTACAGCCTGTTTTGCTGATGTTAATCACGAGTACCAATATTTGTGGAGGGCACTGTATGAGACAAACAATCATTTTCTTGCATCTGCTGTTAATTGAATATCCTTCACTTGCGTTATTTTTTCTTTTTTTCAACATTATGGTTTCAGAATGTAGTACCATAAATTAGTACTGCTAGTTCAACAATGTACAGTGACCATGCAACTGCTGCTGTAGATAAAGCAGCCCGTCAAATGGAAGCTGTGGCCTGTAGTTTGACGACACCCAGTCTATGATAAAATACATGGCTGTTCCAGGAACTTACTATGTTTGGGTATGTTCAAAGGCCTACCCTGTTTCTCCGTTTTTTTCAACTCTCTTTTTTGTTTGACAGCCTCATCTCCTGTGGCGCCCACCATTTCATGTTTGTTCTGTCACATATCACTACATGTCATACTACACGCTGACTGTGAATTGTCCTGAGGGCAGACTGTTCCAGTTTATCTCATGGAATGTTAAAGGACTCAATAAACCAGTTAAGAGAAAGAGGTATCTCACATTTGCAACAGTTAAATGCAGGAATTTCTGTTCTTCAGAAAACACAACTGAGATTAACAGATGCTCTGTGTCTTAGCTGTGCTTGAGTGGAACAGGTGTTTTATTCTAATTTTAATTGTAAAGCTTGAGGTGCAGCAATACTTAAACACAGAAAAATTATCTTCAAACTTAGCATTTCTGATGAAAATAGGTTATGTGACTGCTACAAGTATTTTTCTACCAGTTGTCCTAGATAGTGTATATAACCAAAATTGGGATGATTCTGAAATCATCAACAAGTTCATATTAATGCTATCAGTTTATATCTGTTTTACAGTTACGGTTTGTCTGATCCTTGCAGACTGCTAAACCCTTTTCATTCTTCTCTTCTTCACATCACTCATTCTCATGTATTGATTATTTTCTAGTAGACATCAAACATGTATCTTTTACTACAACTAATATGTACCACACACTATGCCCTAGTATCTTTTCAACTTAGCTTTACAAATCACCCCCTCCATAAAAAGTGATGACTTAACTCACAGCTTTGTAGACTTTGTAGGATTTTTAGGAAAGAAACAATCTTCTTTACTGAAATAATTGCCATAGATAAAATAGATTAGACTAGATTCAGTTTTATTGTTATTGTGCAGAGTACAGGTACAAAGCCAATGGAATGCAGTTAGCATCTAATCAGAAGTGCAAAAGACACTTACATGTTACATGTATCTCACAAAAGTGACTAAACCCCTCACATTTCGTTTCAAATAAAACTTATATATAAGCCCAATTCCAATGAAGTTGAGATGTTGTGTAAAACATAAATAAAAACAGAATATGATGATTTACAAATCCTTTTCAACCTGTATTCAATTGAATACACTACAAAGATATTTAATGTTCAAATGGATAAACTTAATTGTTTTTTGAAAATATTCACTCATTTTGAATTTGATGCCTGCAACATGTTCCAAAGAAGTCGGGACAGGGGCAACAAAAGACTGGGAAAATTGAGGAATGCTCAAAAAACACCTGTTTGGAACATTCCATAGGTGAACAGGTTCATTGGAAAAGGTGAGTGTCATGATTGGGTATAAAGAGAGCATCCCTGAAAGGCTCAGTCGTTCACAAGCAAGGACGGGGCGAGGTTCACCACTTTGTGAACAACTGTATGAGTTTCAGAACAACATTTCAACAATTGCAAGGAATGTATGGATTTCATCATCTACAGTCCATAATATCATCAAAAGATTCAGAGAATCTGAACCAACATTGAATGCCCGTCACCTTCAATCCCTCACTGCATTAAAAACCGACATCATTCTGTAATGGATATTACCACATGGGCTCAGGAACACTTCAGAAAACCACAGTCAGTGAACACAGTTTGTCGCTTCATCTACAAGTGCAAGTTAAAACTCTGCCATGCAAAGTGAAAGCCATATATCAACAACATGGGCCGTGCTCATCTGTGATGGACTGACACAAAGTGGAAAAGTGTCCTGTGGTCTGACGAGTCCACATTTCAAACTGTTTTTGGAAATCATGGACGTCATGTCCTCCAATCCAAAGAGGAAAATCGTATTCTCTTTTTATTTACATTTTACACAGCGTCCCAACTTCATTGGAATTGGGGTTATAACTTAAACTAGTCAGTGTACAGCTTGTATAGCAGGATGGATTTACTGTCCTTTGAAAATAACTCAACGCACATCCATTAATGTCTAAATAGCTGGCAACACAAATGAGTACACCTCACAGTGAACATGTCCAAATTGTGTTCAAAGTGTCAATATTTTGTGTGACCACCATTATTATCTAGCATTGCCTTAATCCTCTTGGAATTCACCAGAGCTGCACAGGGTGCTAGAGGAATCTTCCTCCACTCCTCCGTGATGAGATCACAGAACTGGCGGATGTTAGAGACCTTGCGCTCCTCCTCCTTCTGCTTGAGGATACTCCACAGGTGCTCAATTAAGTTTACACTTGGCCTGTCCATCACCTTTACATACAGCAAGGCAGTTGTCATCTTGGAGATGTGTTTGGGTTTTGGGGTGGATCATACTCTGCTTCAGAATGTCACATTACATGTTGGAATTCATGTTTCCCTCAATGAACTGCAGCTCCCCAGTGCCGGCAGTACTCATGCAGCTCCAGACCATGATACTACCACCACCATTCTCAACTGCAGGCAAGAGACAGTTGTCTTGGTACTCCTCACCAGGGCGCCATTATGATGGACACCATGTGAGCCAAACAAGTTCATCTTGGTCTCATCAGACCACAGGACATCCATTGTTAATCCATGTTCTTGGACTGCTTGTATTCAGCAAACTGTTTACAGGCTTTCTTGTGCGTCAGCTTCAGATGAGGCTTCCTTCTGGGATGACGGCCATGCAGCACTGACAGGCTGACCTTCCTCTTCTTCAACCTCTGCAGCAATGCTGGCAGCACTCATGTGTCTATACTTTTAAGCCAATATCTGGAAATGACGCTGAACGCGTGGACTTCTTTGGCTGACCCTGGCGATGCCTGTTCCGGAACCTGTACTGGAAAACTGCTGTATGGTGTTGGTCACTGTGTTATAGCTCAGTTTCAGGGTGTTAGCAATCTTCTTACAGCTTAGGCCATCTTTGTGGAGAGCAGTAATTCTATTTCTCACATCCTCAGAGAGTTCTTTGCCATGAGGTGCCATGTTGAATATCCAGTGGCCAGTATAAGCGAATTGTACCCAAAACACCAAATTTAACAACCCCCACTCACTCCTGGAACCTTGTAACTCTAATGAGTCACATGACACCAGGGAGGGACAACAACAAAATTGGGCACAATTTGGACACTGTGAGGTGTACTCACTTGTGTTGCGAGCTATTTAGACATTAATGGCTGTGCGTTGAGTTCTTTTCAGAGGACAGTAAATCTATACTGCTATACGAGCTATACACTCACTACTTTAAGTTATATCCAAGTTTCATTTCTATAGTGTTTTCCCATGAAAAGATATAATAAAATATTTGCAGAACTGTGATGGGTGTACTCACTTTTGTGAGTGAGATACTGTACTAATAAGGAAGGTAGAGTGGTAAATAATATAAATGATGCAAACAGAAATACAACCTATTTCCAAAAAAGTTGGGACACTGTAGAATGTAAATAAAAATCAAATGTGTCACGATTGGCCCCTCCCAGTCCAGTCCAATTGTTCGTGTTTTGGTTTACCCAGGTGTGTTTGTTTTGGTTTAGCCAACTCGTTTCATGACTCCACCCCTAATTGTCTCCACCTGTTTTCCACCTGTCCCTCATTATCCCTGTTGTATTTAAGCCCTGTGCTTGTACTTGGTCTTTGCTGGTCTTTGTTGTTTGATGTGTTTGCTTTGTTTGATCGTGCTATCTGTTTGAACCGTTTGAACCATTTATTGTTTGTCATCATGTCTGTATATCGTTCTATCCATGTTGGCTCAATCTCTACCCTGGATTTGGCCAGGATAAAAGTTGCTTATCTCAGCACGTGCATCCGCCTCCCCGCTCCACGTTACAAATGCAATGATATGCAAATCATGTAAGCTCTATATTTAATTGAAAATAGTACAAAAACAATATATCAAATGTTGAAACTGAGAAATTTTATTGTTTTTTTGAAAAATATATTCCCATTTTGAATTTGATGTCAACAACATGTTCCAAAAATTTGGGATGGGGACATGTTTACCACTGTGTTTCATCACCTCTTCTTTTAACAACAGTTTGTAAGTGTTTGGCAACTGAGGAGACCAATTACTGTAGTTTTGAAAGTGAAATGTTTTCCTGTTCTGGTGTAGCATAGTATTTCAGCTGCTCATCAGTTCAGGGTCTCCTTTGTCTTATTAATGCGCCAAATGTTTATCAATGGGTGACAGCAGGCAGGCCAGTTCACCCGGCAGGCAGGGACACAGCAGGCAGGCCACCCTGACTGCTTTAATACAGAGCCATGCTGTTGTAATACGTGCAAAATGTGGTTTGAGATTATCTTGCTGAAATAATCAAGGCCTTATCTGAGGAAGGCATCATCTGGATGGCATCATATTTTTCCAAAACATGTATATATTGTTCAACATTAATGGTGCCTTCACAGATGTGCATGCCACCCATGCCATGTGCACTAATGCACCCCTATACCATCATGAACACTGGCTTTAGAACTCGGCACTGATAACAAGCTGAGTAGTCTTTAGCCATACAGTTTCCATGATTTCCAAAAATAATTTTAAATGATGATTCGTTGGACCACAGCACACTTTTTCACTTCCCCTAAGTCCATATTAAATGAGCTCAGGCCCAGAAAGTATATATTGTAATGTGAGGGAGTGAGGAGGCAGATGCATACGCTGAGATAAGCGACTTTTATTATGGGCAAATCCAGGGTCACGGTCAAAACGGTCCAAGTTCATATAGCCGACATGAAGAGCAGAAGGGACAGACATGACAAAAATGAACACAGATCTCCAAACAGCATAAACATAAAACAACCAGCACAATCAAACAGAACAATCACACAGTACAAAGACCAGCGAAAACAAAGGGCAAACATGGGGCTTATAAAGCACAGGGATAACGAGGGACAGGCGGAAAACAGGTGGCAGCAATCAGGGGCAGAGTCACAAAACAAGGGGCCGGACTAGGAAACCAAAACAAAGAAAACACGTGGACTAGACCAAAATAAAACATGAACACATGGCAGGACCGGGAGGGGCCAATTGTGTAATTTTAGACTTTTATCTTGCATTTGTGGATGCACCAACAAACTGTTTTCAAAGACAATGGTTTTCTGAAGTGCTTCTGTCACTTGCATACAGACATTTCTACAGATTCCCTGAATCTTTGAATGATTATGTACCATAGATGAAGTGAAGCAGAAGTTCTTTGCTATTTTCCCTCCTCATCTTTACTTCTGAAAGCCTCTCTGAGATGTTCTTTTTATACCCAATGATGTTACCGACCTGTTGCCAATTAACCACCAAGTGTTTTCTTAGCAATACACAACTTTACCTGCCTTTTGTTGCCCCGTCCCAACTTTTTTGGAACATGTTGTTGGTATCAAATTCAAAATGGACATCGAAATTTTCAGAGTTTCAACATTTGATATGTTGTCTTTGTACTAATTTCAATTAAATATAGAGTTTAAATGATTTGCGCATCATTGTTTTTAGTTACATTTTGCCAGGGTTGGGACAGCTACTGAAAGATTTGCAGTTAGCTACTTTGTAGCTACTTTCCCAACATTTCTAGCTAGCTACAATTTAGTTACTTTTCCAGACAGAGTAGTGGCTACTTTTTAGCTACTTTTTGAAAAGCAGTGCACTACTTTTTAGCTACTTTAAAAGCAGAATGTTTGTGAATCTCCACCTGACAAACCAAACAAGCCCAAGTGAAAGTGTAAACAAGACACTGCATTTAATCATGAGCTAGAAAGAAACACACAATTGAAAAGCTGTAAATATACATCAGCAAAAAGTGAGTTTAAGTGTAACCATCAATCAAACAAAAAATATCCAACAAAACACAAAAGACAAAGTCAATCATTCCACTGTGTTTCCATCTGTGTTATGTTTTTTAGCCTATATCAGCACATCAGCACATACAGAGACATACTTTCAGCCAAGATGATAAAAAGACATACAGTGTGGCTCCCAAGGTGGTGTTATTTTTTTGAAAAGACAAAATGGCTCTTTAACATTTTGGTTGCGACCACTGAGTTAAGCCTGCTAGTAAGGGGTGATCAGTGCATGAGGTCAGCGCATGCCTGTTTGCTCAAGCTGTCGGTGGCTCAGTCAGGATTGCACAGTTGCCACCAGCCCAGTTAAGGGTTCATTTTGTGGTTCAGATTTTGCATGGATTGCCTGAAGCCTGTAGCAAATTTGTAGTAAACATTTTCAATATAGCTACACAAAATTTGTAGACACCACAGCTATTAGCAACATTTAATAAAACTGTAGTGGCTACAGCTAATAGCTACTAAAATTTTTAGTCAACTCCAAAAACGTATTGCGCTACTTAGCTACACCCCCAACCCTGCACAGCATCCCAACGTTTTTGGAAATGGGGTTGTATATATACATATATACAGAATAATTGGAGAGAATACAAATATAGGTAGTATGTACCATCAGAACAGCCTACATAAAAAGTATGCAGAGTAAAAAAATGTGCAGTAACTTTGTGCAAATATGAACAGCGCAGTAAGTAAAGTAACAGTGCAGTGAGTGCAAAGATGCACATAAAGTAGCAATGTGGAGTTCAGCAGGGTCAGAGCCTCAGAGAAGAAGCCCTTTCTGAGCCTACTGGTTTGGGAGTGGAGGCTCCTGTAACGCATGCCAGATATCAGTGGTTAGGATGAGAAATGTCCTTGATGATGTTCCTCACCCTGTCCAGGCAGCTGTCATGGTAAATGTACTCAATGGTGGGTAACTGGGTACCTGTCATATGTTTTCACCTCCTGTTGGAGCATTTTATGGTCAGGTGCAGAGCAGTTTCCATACCACATTGAGATGCAGTTTGTGAGCATGCTGTCAATGGTACAGTTGTAAAGGTTCACCAGTATCCCAGAACAGCGGTGAGCTTTCTTGAGGCTCCGTAGGATGTAAAGATGCTGTTGTGCCTTTTTGACATGATGGAAGAGTTTAGGGACCAGGTGAGATCATCAGGTGGGTGGCACTGTAGAAATGGTGTCCTCCGTTAACCTATTGTGGCAGTAGGCAGATTGGTGTGGGTCTAGTGTAGCAGACAGGATTTCAAATGAAAAAGAATTAGTTTTTCAAAGCACTTGGAAACAATAGTGATGAGTGTGACAGAAGTCTTTGAGGGCTGAGACAGTGGCACAATAGTGGCAGTCTTGAAGCTAGTTGGGACAACTGCCTGGGCCAGTGACAGATTGAAAATGTCCATGAAGACCCCAGCCAGCTGGTTATCACAGGCTCTAAGCACATGGCCAGGTACTCCATCAGAGCCAGCTGGCTTCATGCATTGATCTTGCTTAGAATGTGACAGACATCTGCGGTGTAGAGTGTAGATTACTGTTGCTGCACTACCACTAGTACTGTGTTGCTAGTACACTGTGCATTTTCTGTAAATAATATTTACATTGTCTGTATATTACTTGTCCATACACTGTCTGCATATAGCTTGTCTACTGTGTATACTCTGTATACTGTATATTGTGTATTGTCTTTAAATTATACAGTTTGTATATTGCATTTAATACTAGACACCAACGGCTGGAACCAAATTCTTTGTGTGTGCCAACGTACCTGGCCAATAAATCTGACTCTGATTCTGACACTAACTCTGCACTAGACATATCCCATTCAGCGCTATGGAAACCATTAAAGGCATATTTGTGGGCAAAATTATTTGTTATTCTTCAAGGGAAAAAAAGCAAGAGGTTAAAGAGATATCAGAATCCAGAGTGCATATTGATGTTCAGTATGCCTCTGCTCCAAAATGTGACATGCTTGTTTTCAAATAGAATATGACTTGCTTTTCAAATCAAAAGCAGAACTAATCCTTTTATGAAACCAATATGTTGGAAATGATTATTGTGAGAAGGCAGACAAACTATTAGCATATCAGGCTTGTCAAGGGGCCACATCCAGAGTGTTGACTTAAATCAAATCTTCTTCAGGTATTATTTGTTTAGTAACAAATATATAGAGTGTTCTCCTCTCTTTACTCCACAGCCTAGATTGAAAGCTCACCACAAACATACTCTTTTTACTCAAACCTAGAATTGCCAATGGTCAGCGCAGAGCTAAATACTAATCTAGGTTATCAGATTTCTATTACTGATACACGAGAAGCAATTAAATCTATGTGAGCAGGCAAATGTCTAGGCTCAGGTGCTTTCCCATGTTAATTATACAATAATTTTGCACAATTCTTTGCAGAAAACAATAACGTGGTGGGCCACACATCAACACCATACAAGCGTTAAGCCTAGTGTATGCTGCCATACAAATGAACAGACAACTCAAGCTGGTAGTACAGGAGGCTCTGCTCACACAGCGAAGTGTGCTGACGCTGTGGCACTCAGATGCACATTCATTGGTCTCGTTAAACATTTTGCCTCAGGAAATTTCCACCAGGCATACAATGTGTGATTTTACCCTGTGTTTTTTTAAGTGCATATAAACACAACAACTTCACCAATACAGGTGGAGACATACAGGCTAGCAAAACAGGTAAAAAAGTTTTATTCTTACAGTGCCATATATGCCTGCGTTGCTTTGTTTCACTGTATAACACTGCAAAGTGTAAACATTTTTTTTTATTAGCTTGGTAAAATCTGCTGTAGAGAGAGCATATTGTCCTAGTCCTGTTTATCACTGCATGGTTTTTGCTCAGTTCACAGTGAGCTTCAAGTTAGCAAAGCTGCTGTTGCAGCATGTTTTCTCAGTAGTTGGATGGATGCACAGCATGTTATTTTCAAAGAAACAACTTCATTGGAAATTGTTCATGGACAGTTGTCTGTAGGGGCTGTGTTTCACATAGTATGTCAATCTGACTGAACGTTTTCATGCAGTGTGAGTATATAAATTAGAGGCTTTGTCCGCATGTGCTGATCAATTTAAATGTACAAAAATAGTAAAAAAAAGTAGTTAATTAATACAGTGTAAAACTGTGTGAACATCAAATAATAATAATAATAATAAAATGAAATGGTATTGCTATTTTATTGATTCAGAAATGATTTTAAGATTTAACTTCAATGACTGAAGTCATTGCTTAGTACAAATACAAGACAATGAAATTGTTAGGATTAAGAATTGCAAATAGTGGCATTGTGCAAAATAATACAATGTGAATTGACATAATGTCTGTCTATACAAATAATACATATATAAAAATATAAGAACACAGAACCATTGAGAAACTGTGCATATTCTAAACATACTCCGTCTAGTTACTAATAATTTTATTTATATATGGATATACAGATACTGTACTTATTACACTCTGTACTCTTCTGTTGCATTGTGTATTACACCCTGTACATTTGTATATAGGAATATATATATATATATATATATATATATATATATATATATATATATATATATATATCTGTGTAATATATGTATATATATCTGTGTAATAAGCATACAGAGAGTATACACTGTATAAGCACAGTATACAGTGTAATTATACTGTTAAACACACTGTTATCTTAAATCCACTGATACCTGAAATCCAAAATTTTAAATACACTAGTATCTAATATCCACCAGTACCTTAAATTCACTAAATGATTCCATAAATGAACTGCCACCTTAAATTTACTGCTGCCTTAAATTTACTGATACCTTAAATTCACTGGCACCACTTAAATTTACTGGTACTGTAAATTCAGAGCCACATTAAATGTATTGCCACCTCAAATTTAATTAGTCTGTGTGTACTGTGTATGACTACTGTGTGTTTGTGTGAGAGATATGCATTGTGACATCACTTGTGGCAGTTAGACTTGAATGTCCTGAACATTCCACCATTAATTTCTTGTGGGAAAAAATATCGTCATTAAAGCATCGTTTCTCGTTACGTCGGATTTATCAGAAAAGCACAAGCCACCTAACTGGACATAGGTCCTACAATCCTGTCACGTTTTGCGGTTTGTTGAGAAATGTATTATTTTTTTAGTATAGAATAAGATAAAGATTACAAGGAAGAGTAAATTGGCTTTTTAAGACCAACTTAGTAAGTATACAACACAATACAACAGAAGTGTAGAGCATACAATAAGTCAAATAAATGAGTACAGGTTGTATACAGTGTGCAGTATATACAGCAGTGTTCTATGGGTGTAGTGTGAGTTCAGCAGTGTGATGCTTGCTGGGAAGAAGCTAGACCTGAGCCGAATGGTTTTAGCCTGAACACTCCTGTATGGCATCTCCTCTTGGATGGCAGGGGGTTATACAGTATGTGGCTGGGGTGGAATGGGTCCCTGATGATGTTAGTTGCTCTGTGCAGACAGTGCTGCTCGTAAAAGTCTCTGATGTTGAGGAGCTGAGCACCAATGATGCACTGAGCTGTCTTCAAAACTCTCTGCATGGCCTTCCTGTCAGCCACAGTGGAGATTCTGTACCACACTGTAATACAATTGGTCTGGATACACTCAGTGCACTGGTAAAAGTTTGTGTGGATTGAAGGAGATACATGATCCTTTGTCTGTTTCCTCAAGAAATAAAAATGCACTGCGCCTTTTTTACCAGACAGGAGGTGTTGAAGTTCCAAGACAGATCCTCAGAAATGTGGACACCCAGGAACTTGGCACTCTACCCCAGCCCCATTAATGTAGACAGTAGACTGTGGGCAGCCATTGTTTTTTTGGTAGTCCATAGTGAGCTCCTTGGTGATATTAACTTATTGGTAGCATTATTAGTGTTATAGGTGTGTATAAGAGCTAAAGGTTAAATACTTTGGGGGGGGGGCATCAAAAAAGCAGGTGAAAAGGATGGAAACAGATTTCTGACACTTTTTTTAAAAGGAATTTTCATTCCCAAGGATGTCCAATCAACTTTAGACGATTAATCAACTTAAACAGATTTTGGACGTTTAAGGGTGTTCTTTGTTTATGACATTGTAGACTGTGTTTTTACATAATAAATAATATTATGCTCTAAGGTCTCTCTGTGTGTATGTGCAGTTCTCTATGTGTGCCACAGTGTGACACAGTGAATTGTTTTTAGTGTGTGTCAAGCGGGCCTCTTTAAAAGCTCTGACCTGGAGAAACATGCATACATAGAGAGGCATATAACTACATATTATTAAATATTACGGATTAGGTAATACAGTAAACACATTTCAAAGGCCTGAATGTGGCCTGTTGTGTTTTTTAAAAAAATGTTTGGGAAAAATGGAAAATTTTGATAAGAAAAAATGCTGATGTCAAATGTCAATGTCAATGATTTGAAGAATAACACTAATGTAATGTAATGTAACACTAATGACAGGTATTCAATGAGGTCATAATGGAATGTCATTTGGTGATGATGGTCTAAAAATAGATAAAAAAACAGTTCAAATATTTGGGAGGGGAAAAGAGAAGTCGATTGATGACCTCTCTTTGCCTAGAGAAGTAGAAAAGTTATGGCTTTTTGTAGGTTGGTCAGTTGCAGCCTGGGCCAGCTGATACATCCACATCTTCTTCCTTTTATTAGCTCAGTGATGTGGTCCACAGAGCACATTATTGTAGCATCTCTCCTCTATGCTCTGAGGGTTAGTGAATCGAATAAGGAGTCACCACATAGGGGACTTCACAGCAGAACTTTTTTAACAGGCCTAAATAAATAAACAACAAAACACTATTCAGGTTGGAATGGTTTTCATGACAACGTGGCCTACATAGTTATTATAAAGCTATGATGTGGCCAAAAAACAAAAACATTCGCTATAAATGTCTTATTTAATTGTTGCTACTAAATGACTTGGTTCATTTGCTTGGAGAATTTTTTTTATTAATTATTCCTGCAGAATGTCACAGCTGGTAAAACATTTATATCAATAAAGACATATTATAGTTACTTATTCATTGCAAGGAAATCATATGAACTGAAATGGTATCTGCGTGTGAATCACATAAAATCTCTGATTTATGCCACAGCACTCCAATTGTGCTCTGGTCATCCAGCATTTTCCCCACTTTTTCCTCCTTTTCTTCTTGCTAGGTCAGCTATTAATAGCAGTTTCTGTACTTATGTACTGAAAATGACACCCAAAAGCAGTAGACCATGCACAGCACAAGTCATACGTCAACAACATACAGAAACACTGAAGACTTCTCTGGGCTCAAGCTTATCTGAAATGCACAGTTGAAATGGGTATTGATGTCAGCCCTTCAGATTGCAGCTGCCTGTAGCCATAAGCGTTGCTGTTGTCTAGGTTTAGCACATATGTACATATTGCATGACATGGTAGCTTTATGTATTGTCTGCTATTGGCAACAGATAGCTGACCTTAGATACCCCCCACTGCTGTTTTCTGGAGCTTGAATTCCATTTGACTAGCCTTCAGGCAGAGAAAGCTTCATGCGGTAAGGTCCAACCACGTTCCTTGGCAACATCACAATTAAATTTTTTCATACCTTTTGAATTGCAGCCTTCCTCCACTGCATCCTTGGCTTTGGCTGACAGACTACATTAAATATTAAATATGAATATCATTGTTGTTGGAACTAAACCTTGAACTGTACAACAAACCCCTCGAGCTTCAAGTACAGCTCGGCTTGACCCGCCATCCTTCAAGGCACGTGGAAGACAAGCATCAAGACAGTTCTCTGTACTGGCACCCAGGTGGTGGAATGAACTCCCCCTGGCTGTCCGAACAGTAGAGTCTCACACTGTCTCCAAATACAGACTGAAGACACATCTCTTTATACAGCACTTAAATGAGCACTGAATTAAGTATTGATTGTAATGTATTGTATTGCACTGTTCTGTGTTCATCTCTGTTCCTTTTTCTCTGGGTATCAACAGTGACTGTTAGTTTCTAGCAGTATCTGAGCTCAGGACTAGCTTTCTCTCTGATAACTAGCAAAGATACTTTCTCTAGATAGACAAAGCACTTCTTGTCAGTCACTCTGTATAAGCCAAATGCTGTAAATGTAAATGTAAACCTTGTTTCTCCATTTTTGCTGTTTTCCAGTTTTTGTCATAATTTCAAAATAGCTGTTGCCCTTTGCATTGTGTGTAAATTTAATGATGAATGGACCCAAGGAAACGGCCCAAAATGATTTGGAAAAAAGTCTGGTTACACTGACTTACATTAAAAGTAAAGTATGTTTTACGTTCTCCTGTACAGTTGTCATTTTGGAGATACAAGGTTTTGCTCTGACAGCAACAATATATAATGTAAATATTGTAGTGTGTTTAAGAAATGCCTGTTAGTTTAGTTATGTGTCATTTAGCATTTATTGCACTTGGTTCAGAATGTTAAGGACTCTTGTCGTAGTGGGCGGGGCTAAGCACCTCCCGGCGGCTGTGCCTGAGCTGAGAGATATGAACTCAGAGAGGAACTGTTAGAGAAAAGCTGCTTATGTACAGCTGCTTATGGCTGTGACCGACATCAGCTGAAGATTAGAGCACCAGAACTCGTGCAAAACTGTTGCAGAGAACACTATAACATTAATGTATTATTCCAGGTTACACGTCACTTTTAACAAAATATGGACTGAAAAGAATGAGATCATTAGCGTCATTAGAATGTCCTTAATGTTTTCATGGCTTTCATTAGCTTTCATTAGTATGAACACTAGATAGTCGCATTTTGTGTATTTGCTAATTGTATGCGAGAAAACTGTTAACACTGTTTTACCTTTAATCCTGTAAATCATTTAAGTCGTTGTTAGCAACACAACTGCTTCCATTTCTTATTACATTTAAATCATGCGTTGATTGTTATTGGTATAATTGTGTTTATTGTTGTTACTATTCATATTGTGAATTATGTTTGCAATTATTTTAAAAAAATAAATAAAACAGAAGATAGAGAGGCTAACGATACTATTTCTATAGTGTGTAGAGCTACAAATGGATCTTGCACATTCAGTAACTTGTTAAAATGATGGTGAACAATATAGAAATCTTACACATTTCAAAAGGAATGTAACAGATCAAAGGAATACACATTTGTTGTTATTATATATGCCTGTTTATAGTATAATGAGTGTGTTTTACACATTTACTGTGAACAGTGTAAATGTACATAGATTTCTGAGACTGGATTTATATGGGGCCTATCCCAGCAGTCTTCGGGCGGAGGGCAGGATACACCCTGGACAGGTCGCCAGTCCATCGCAGCGCAGAGAGACAGACAGACACAGACAGTCACTCACACACTCACACCCAGGGGCAATTTAGCATGTCCAATCGACATGACTGCATGTCTTTGGACTGTGGGAGGAAACTGGAGAACCCGGAAGAACCCCACGCAGACAAGGGGGGAACATGCAAACTCCACACAGAGAGGACCCAGGCGACAGGGCTACCGCCCAAGTACATTATAATAGTATAATCATATATAAGCACATAATAATAGTGTAATAATATAGTAAGTGATCATAACAATAATATATTTATTTTTGTTTTTAATTAATTATGAGTAGATTATAATTCATTAAAAATAAAAATAAACATATTATTGTTATTATCACTTACTAAATGGCCGTATATTTTTAAACGGGCTTCCGTTATCTGCTCTACTTTGTCTCATAGTGAAACCGTCTTCTTCCCGCCGATCCCTGATTTGAAGATCAGTGTCGGTGTTCAGATCTGCTGGAAATCTGTGGAAATCTGCTACATCCGCCTGCGTCACTTCCTCGCCTCAGAAAACATGGCGTTGCTACTAAGGTCAGTGCTCAGTGACTTTTATCCTAATATGTTCTGTTTACACTCCAGACGACTTTTGAGAAATGACGTTGTGTCTTTAACTTTGCGTCTTAGTTTAGTTTTGAAACGCTGCACCGTGTTTTCAGGCTATTCGTGCGAGCGCTGTGTGTCTGCTTGTGTAAGGCTAGCTTGTTAGCTGTTAGTCCGGCGTCTGCTTTCGGTCTTTTATCAGCTAATTTCACATGAATGCTTCTTTACTCTCTCTCTCTCTCTCTCTCTCTCTCTCTCTCTCTCTCTGTCTCTCTCTGTCTCTCTCTGTCTCTCTCTGTCTCTCTCTCTCTGTCTCTCTCTGTCTCTCTCTCTGTCTCTCTCTCTCTCTCTCTCTCTCTCTCTCTCTCTCTCTCTCTCTCTCTCTCTCTCTAGCTGTTTGACATTGGCATTAACTATACGTCATTTGCACATTCGTTAGTCAATCCCAGGTTTCCACACACGAATTTGAACTCGCCAGTGAAAACAACATCTACTTACATTAGTACTGTTTCGTGCAGTACTTGTGTAGCGTTCTGTAGTAAAGTATAGCAATTGTCTAGGTTCTCTTAAGATTTTATAGGGCTCATGTACACAATCCCTGAAGCATTACTACAGTTCTTTTTCATAACATTTCATAGCATTTGCTTTTGAACTTTTTAGCTAACATATATCTAGATATGACACATGTATAATATATGTGTCTGACACAGTCAGTAGTTTACCAGATCCTTGACAGACTTTTATATTTTTAAGTTTTGACTTATCTTTCCAGTGCGTGATTTGAGAGCAGTTGTTACTCCTAAAATTGCACTGCTTGTGTTCGAAGTTCAGGTAGGAGTGGGAGAGGTTCCTCTTTTGAGTCTGGGTTCCTCTTAGCCCTCCTCATACTCTCAGGGAGTTTTTTCACTGTCACCCTTAGTCATTAGAGCGCAATAAAAATAGAATTGATTTCCACATTTTCTGAGGAACTGTAACGCTGGTGGACATTCACTATTAGAAGTCTTTGTGTAGCATTATCTTTAATTTGGGTCTGGTAGAGTGGTTCATAGAGTGTCCTCAATCAGAGAAATGAACAGCTGTGTAAATGTTTCTCTGGTCCACAAAACTGAAAAGTTTAGTGTTTAAATGCTCTTGACACACCTGACGGAGTAAGAAGACACTAAATTTAGCAGTGCTGTTGCCCTGTTGCTGTTGCAGTGGGTATTAGCCTACATGAAGCATGGTAAATCAAAGTTCAGGACTGTCCAATAGGTGAAGAGGGACAGGACATATTCTTCCCGATAACAGACTTTGGTCTTAACATATCCATATCTCCTGAACAACCCACTAGGACTGTGTTGTGCAAAATCTACCTGTTTTATGGCATTAATTAATTGCATTATTAACAGAACTAATGTGTTTGTTCTTTGCCTGTACCCTAGGATGGTGGCCCGGCAGGGTCTATGTTCATCACGGACGCAGTTCAGCGTACTCTATAGGCAGTGAGTATTGTTTGTTTAGACTTGCACTATTGAATCCTCTTCCTTCCAGTTGGGAAGTTTCTTTACTTAGTAGTCTGGATGCCCACTGGAAAGCGCTATAGATAAACAAATGAGGCTGATTTGAGATACAGGAAGTATAAATATTAGCAGTGTAAATATCTGACCTCACAACAAATTCTGTTTATGATTCTTTAGTAAACACATCAGTGAATCAAGAAATCTCAGATTGATCAATGGTTTGAATCAGTTTGAATAAATTTGGTAGTATTCAAAATTGTTTTTAAGGATACATAAATTATACAAATCTGATTGGAGGAATGATTTACACAAAAGACAAGGGGGAAAAATGAGCCCAAGTATTATTTTGATCAAAAAATGAGTACTTGAGAAAACACTGTTTCTTTTCTGATACAGATACCTATACCGATATTGAAAGCTTGGTTATTGGCCAGTACTGATCCAATAATTTTCTTTAAAAGCTACTAGTTTTAAAAAGATAATAAAACAGTTTACTTAAGATGAGCATTTAAAAGGGGACTGTCATGCTCAAACGACTCATACAACTGATGTCCAACATTTTATGCTGATATCAATCTCATACTGGTGCCATCTCTAGTTCACACATTACTGAATATTATTGTAATCCATATTTATTGATTGTTTCTCCAAAATCAAACTAATTGAATTGCCACCTTCGCACTGATGCATTGATGCATTTTTACAACCCTAATAGACATTAATTTTGGAAATTCGGACAGCTATGTTCAATAAACAATATTTATCAAATTTGATGACTAACGGCAAACCAGTTTTGAGAACTAGAACCATGTATGTCTGTTCATTACTATATGTTTGGGATTGTGTAGTATATACAATTAAAGGTGCAGTGTGTAAGATTTAGTGGGATCTATTAGCATAAATGGAATATAGTATACAAAACCATGTTTTCAATAGTGTACAATCACCTGTCACTATGATTCGTTATATTTTCATTAGCTTAGAATAAGCCCTTTATATCTACATAGGCCCTAGAGAGCACCTTTCACATTTTTACATTAAAGTGACAGCTTGAATTGGGTGCTGCTAAAGCACAGGTTGGTAGATGTATAAAGAAAAAGAATCAGTAGTTGCTAACTGTCTGACTGTGTTTGAGAAGCCAAATTTTGAGAATTAGCCAAATAGCCAAAATGAGTATTAAACTTAATATTTAACACAAGAGAAAGCAAGGAAGGGTGAATTCTTCATTGTCAAAGAAGCAAAAACATAACAGCCACTATAGGTTCTACTACACGCTTGGAAAGGGAGGGCGAGGGACGAATATTCTGTTGGTTGCTGTCTGCAACCTCCTCGCTAGATGCCACTAAATCTTACACACTGCACCTTTACTTGTAGGTTAGTAGTAGTAATTGTTACAATAGTAGCACACTGTTAATAGTACTTGTTGTCTGATGACCTGTGTGTTTATGTATGTTTATGTCACGAAACATACTCTGTTGTATGTGTTCAGTGCTGTTCCTATGGGAACCTCAGCGAAAGAGGAGATGAACAGATTCTGGGAAAAAAATACTCAACTGAACAGACCCCTGTCTCCCCATATATCCATCTATAGGTAAGAGTGTGTGTGTGTGTGTGTGTGTGTAAGAGAGAGATAAGTGGAGTGTAAGTTCAGTTCTGAAAAATATCTGGAAAAGACTATTCAGACATGGCAGAAAGTTACTGGATCGATGCTAACAATAATACTAAACAGTGCCGTAAGAATAGCTTAGTATCATAATGTTCTCAGCAAACATGGTGGTCTTAAAGTGGTGATACTGCTGTTTTGAAGTTCTAAAGACTGGTCCTCAAAGAGTTGGGATGGGAATTTTAAACTTTTCAGCATGTCTGCTTTTTATTTAAACAAATTAGACTGGAATATCCCAGTGAAAACATACAGAAAATATTGTTTTGAAAGAAAAACACAAACATAGGTTTTATTTTCGAATACGGTATGAAGCTAGCTAAAGGTGGGCTATATGATGACGTGTTACTGTGATATAAATCCTAGACATCATCAGTATTTCTATAACACGGAACAACTGCATGTGTCACAAAAACTAATTACTAACAAGTAGCTGACTAGATGGCAGGCTATTATGGCTTTATCTTATTAATTAATTTTACCAGTTGTTTGTTTTTTTTCCATATTGCTTTATAAAAAGTTATTTATATATATAATATCATTGTTGTCGGAACAAAACCTCATATCTCCAAAATGGTAACTTTACAGGAGAAGGAAAAAACCTACTTTACTTTTAATGTAAGTCAAAGGAAACCAACATATTTCTAAGCAATTTTGGGCCATTTCTTTTGACCCATTCATCACGAAAGTTTGACACAATATAAAGGACAAATGGCATTTTCAAATTATGTAAAAAAACTGGAAAATGACAAAAATGGAGATACAAGGTTTTCTTCCGACAGCAGAGATATACACGGTGAATTTAAAAAAAAGTCATTGTACTAATAGTTTTCCATAGCCTGTAATTGTTGTGGTGCTGTTTTGCAGCTGCATTTTGTCCATGATTACAAACCTAAGAAAAGCAAAATATTGTGATGCCTGTATCATGAATATGTACCATGGTTTGTAATTTTTGCCACCCACCTTTATAGTTAGCATAATAGGTGACCTGTACCTGAGGCGTATGTGATTAAACGTACCTCCAGACGTATAGAACGAGAAATTGCTCAATTTTTCCTGCACAAAATTGTCCATCTTTTTAGTAAAACTTTTACATCTTTTTTTTGACTGCAGCTTTGTGTCGTGACATTTCACTGCAGCTCAGTCAAAAATATATTTAAAGAGCTAGGCCTGGGCAACAGGGGGATCAGACATTGTAGATTATTTACAAGTAACACAATGTCGATACTTAAAGGGCAGTAGTCACTGTGTTGGGGAACTGGCAAAGAACCAAAGAGGCGAACTAGAGAGAACTAATTTTCTATTAAAGAGCTTGCTACATATGTCTTTATTTCTGTTGAGGGGTGACCTTGCAAATTATCTGATAAATTGAATCAGGAATCTTTAATGAGGCAGTGTGCTGAAGTTTGCAGTGTTTTGGTCCATGAGGACTCGAATCTGATGCTTGTGGTGTGAACCCTATGAAATGTTTAAAATTTGTCGTTCACTCTCCAGTCCTTGCAGTCTGTACATGGAAACCTAACTGCAAAAATAGCCTGTTTTGAAATCACTGCTTTTATGTTGTCATGAAAACCAGCTCATTTAAGTTTGTACGCCTATTCAGCTGACAGCAGTTTAGCTCTGTCCATTCATGCTGAAGGTAAAAGGAGTGTTTCAGAGCAGAGGTCATTTACATATGTCAGTCTTACAGTAAGAAAGTCTGTTTAATTATAAGGGAAAGACAGGGTTTGGAAAATGGTCATGCAAAAATGAATTAATTAGTACATAAAACCTCACAGTCATCACAGGAGAGTGAAATAAAATAGAACAAAAATGTAGATCCTTAATGAGGATTCTATATTGAACACAGTGGTTCTATCTAGAACCCTGAACCATTTGTGTGCTTAAAGGGTTTTTTGCATCGTGAAATTGATGGACAATGTGTTGTTGTAGCACGGCATGTGCTACCCCGGGCTCAAGGTGGACGCTGGAGGCAGGGTTTAGGGTGGCAGCAGCCATTACTTTTAATTTCTCACAAAATAAACACAACCAAAACCAACACTAAGCCATCCACTTTTCAGTGGCTCAAGCTGGCTCTTCAGTCTCTTGTTGTTGTTGCTGCTGCCGCTTGTCCCCCTCTCACTCTGTTCCTTCTCAGCTCACTTTCAAGGAGCTCACGCTGCCAACCAGATGAGAATCAGGTCAGCTCGTGAGCACCAGAGCCGAGAGGGAATGAGAGCTCACCGCTCCACCTCCTCATTGTTGCACCCAGCTGGCAGCTCAGCTGCCTGGGTCGAACGTAGTGGCCTCACTGCGTAACAGGGGGCAAGGCCCGGGCGGCAGAGCTCGGTACTCGCTCCTTCCTCTGGTGCCTCCCGTAGCTCCCATGACTCGCGTCCATCAGGGGAGCTCGGGCTCTGTGCTCCGCCCCCTCCGCACTCGCAGCTCTCTCACCGGCATCCTCACCGAGGCATGTCGTGGCTGAGTACTAGGGAGGCAGGCGCATGCCACAGTTGTTTATGGTTCTTTTTAACGAGGGTTCTAGGTAGCACCAATAAGCTGTGGCTGGTGTCTGCAGTGTCAAACTGTTTTGAAGAGGAAGTGTTAACCATGCAGTATCTGCGGCTTCAGTGTTTCTGCTGTGTTTAAACTAGCTGTTACTAAAATAGTCAAATGTGGATGCCTGGCTAGAAACTGTTTTTTTTTTTTTTTTTTTGGTGGTGGTTGTTGTGAGCAACGTTGCCAAAAAACTAAATACACTCTCATAGTTTCTCTCTTGAGTCGTGACCAGTAAAACTCTCATGCTGTGCTGACTACACTTGCAGTTTTACAGGGATCTAAAACAATGGGTGGAATGTGGATGTCCATTCATTTGTGGAATAGACATTTGAAATAATATAAAGCACTTTGTCATTGTTAAATACCAGCATACAGCATTTTTAAATACGGCCCAACTCTATATCGTATTAGTCATTTGATATATTTAAGTGCAGCCATTTTTTTTATTTAATTGAAGACTTTTGAATTGCAGTGTAAAACAAAGAAGTGAGCAGTACAGATGAACAGTGTCAGGAAACATTACTGAATTATGAGATCAAAGTCAGTCTGAAATCAAAGTAGACCTTGTTCGTTCATGTTCCTGGTCATATTGAGCAGAGTGTACCAGCGAGAGAGAAAAAAATACATATATTTAAAAAATAAAGATAAATGTCTGAACGATAAATATTTTAAAGCTCTCTTATTTTTTATTTATGGATTTATGCAGTCTTAATCAGGCAAAACATCCATGTATACACCACAGGCCTATAGATGGGAGCAGGTTGTGAGGTAGAGGTACAGTGCTGTGAAAAAGTATTTATCCCCATCCAATTTCTTCTGTTTTTTTTTTCTAATTTGTCACATTGAAATGTTTCAGATGATCCAACAAATTGTAATGAGTTTAGAACAATGTGAGTAAACACAAAATGTGTATCTTAAATGATCATTTAGTTTATTGAAGATGAAGAAACATTCAAAACCTATATCACCCATGTGAAAAAGTAATTGTCCCCTAAACCTAATAACTGGTTTTGCCACCCTGGGGAGTAACGAACGAGTAACAAGTTTGCGATAACTTGCAATGAGTCTTTTATATGGCTGTAGAGGAATTTTAGCCTGCTGTTCTTTGCAGAATTGTTTTAATTCAGCTACACTTAAGTGTTTTTGAGCTTATACTGCCCCTTCATGATCTTGCCCCATCATCTCAATGGGATTCATGTTAGACTTTGGCCCAATCCCATTTCACCCCTTGCCCCTAACACGTAGCCCTACCACTCCATTTTGCACGTTCACGTCTAGGTGTAGGGTTTGATTGTTGTTGAGATGGAGGAGTAGGGTGAAGTGTTTGGGCTACATGACCCATCAAACAGAGATTTTTCAGAGGCATTACAAATGGAGTGTTATGGGAATTCCCAGAATGCTATGTGAATCACCGGCAAGATGGCTGCACAAGCGACCAAAGAGACAGATTAATGTAAGTATTTTTTCTGTTAAAAAGCCACTGTATTGTAAGATACAGCATTTTATGGTCATTTCCATCATAACACGCATAGAATTGCTAGTAATACGGTGATGTCTTGGTCGCTACCTGGCAAATTTTTCTTTCTAGTACCTGAGGTTGCTGCACCATTTAAGGTAGAACAGGAAAAACTAATTAAAAAGCTAAGTTCAGCTTCATATCGTATCGAAGAATTTTTGGTGGCGATTATAAATAATTGTCATTCCCCTTTTTGAAGGTATAATGATGCCCTAAATGTACATTGCTCAAAAAAATAAAGGGAACACTTAAACAACACAATATAACTCCAAGTAAATCAAACTTCTGTGAAAGCAAACTGTCCACTTAGGAAGCAACACTGATTGACAATCAATTTCACAGCTGTTGTGCAAATGGAATAGACAACAGGTAGAAATTATTGCAAGACACTCGATAAAGGAGTGGTTCTGCAGGTGGGGACCACAGACCACTTCTCAGTACCGATGCTTTCTGGCTGATGTTTTGGTCACTTTTGAATGTTGGTGGTGCTTTCACACTCATGGTAGCATGAGACAGACTTTACAACCCACACAAGTGGCTCAGGTAGTGCAGCTCATCCAGGATGGCACATCAATGCGAGGATGCGACACCAGGATTGGCAAATTCGCCACTGGCGCCCTGTGCTCTTTACAGATGAAAGCAGGTTTGTGGAGAGTGATCTGCTGCCTGCAACATCCTTCAGCATGACCGGTGGCAGTGGGTCAGTAATGGTGTGGGGTAGCATTTCTTTGGAGGGCCGCACAGCCCACCATGTGCTCGCCAGAGGTAGCCTGACTGCCATTAGGTACCCAGATGAGATCCTCAGACCCCTTGTGAGACCATATGCTGGTGCGGTTGGCCCTGGGTTCCTCCTAATGCAGGACAATGCTAGACCTCATGTGGCTGGAGTGTGTCAGCAGTTCCTGCAAGTTGAAGGCATTGAAGCTATGGACTGGCCCGCCCGTTCCCCAGACATGAATCCGATTGAGCACATCTGGGACATCATGTCTCGCTCCATCCACCAACCAGGAGTTGGCGGATGCTTTAGTCCAGGTCTGGGAGGAGATCCCTCAGGAGACCATCCGCCATCTCATCAGGAGCATGCCCAGACGTTGTAGGGAGGTCATACAGGCATGTGGAGGCCACACGCAATACTGAGCCTCATTTTGACTTGTTTTAAGGACATTACATCAAAGTTGGATCAGCCTGTAGTGTGTTTTTCCACTTTAATTTTGTGTGTGACTCCAAATCCAGGCCTCCATTGGTTAATACATTTGATTTCCATTAAAGATTTTTGTGTGATTTTGTTGTCGGCACATTCAACGTTGTACAGAACAAAGTATTCAATGAGAATATTTCATTCATTCAGATCTGGGATGTCTTATTTGAGTGTTCCCTTTATTTTTTGAGCAGTGTATTTAAGCAGTGAGGAGCTGAACTTTCCCCTCCTGTTCTGTCACTGCAGACTGGCCGGGTTGTTACTTTTTCACTTAGGGCAGGTAGGGCTGAACAGCATTTTTCCTTCAATAAATGGAATCATCATTTAAAAACGGCATTTGTGTTTGTGTTTACTTGAGTTATCTTTGACTAATTTCATGATCTGAACCATTCAAGTATGACAAATATGACAAATAGAAGAAATTAAATACTTTTTCACAGCACTATAGTTCTGTTATGCACCTGTACCCTACACTGGAGGTAAATAAACACAGGTTTTAAAGAAAACATTTGTTAACCAATAATACTGAGCTTCATCTCCCACCACCCTCAGCTATCATTGAGCGAAAATGCTCAACTACTTCAGAGGCCCTTCCTGATACTGTGTTTCAGAAAAAATCAGAAATGTCATGTCAAGGAAAATGCATTTTAATTTCCAGTTCACTTTGCCTTTAAAGGTCAATCACTCTCTATTTTCAAAGTATTGTTGCATTATAACTTCATGCACCCTGTGACCACAATTAACACATCCCCTTCTCTATGGCACAATTATGTAATGAACTCTGTGTTGTGGTTAGCTCAAGGCATACTTTGTGTGTTTGTGTCAATATTGATAGGCATTTTAAGTGGGTATTATGCTTTTAAGCCATTTATAAATAATTACAAGATAAAGAAATTGAACTGAGTAATTGAGTGTTTCATTGTTCCCCTTTTAACTTTTGACAGTCATTGAAAAGGTCTTGCATTCACTTGATGCTAGTGAAAAGGAAAGTAATTCTGGCATTTCATTTTCACTTTTTCATCCATTGAATATAAAGAAATTACAGTCTTGTTAGATTTTCGTCATGTGGTGTGTGTGTGTGTGTGTGTGTGTGTGTGTGTGTGTGTGTGTGTATGTAACATTTTTTTTCATCGTTATGGTAACATGCCAGGAGCTAGGGTTACTATGGTAACTGTCTTGCAGGTGGTCAATCCCCATGGCGATGTCAATCACTCACAGAGGAACAGGAATAGCTCTCAGTGGAGGTAAAACACACACACACTCACATATACATACACTCCAATATACATACAGATATAAAGTGCTGTGCAGAAGTTTTAGCCATCTGAGAGCCATCAAAATTAGCTTTCTATCTCCATTTTTCTTTTTTGTTCTCAACATAATTTGAAAATGGCTTTCAGTTGGGTTTAAATTTCACAACAAAATCTTGCAACATTAACTTACATTAAAAAAGTACTTGAGTTTTTTTTTGTCCCAAACGAAGTTTGATGGTAGATCTCCAGCATACTTGATTTAACTTAATGAAGCATTAATTAGACAAACCATTTCTTTGCCAATAACTACAAATAATTCTGCTGCTATGTTAAGAGAGGTTTGGAAATGAAATTAAATGAATACATTAACCAACATAAAATTAGTAGATCAATCATAAAGTTACTGTTTTTCTGTGCAAATACTACTCAAAGGATTTATTTATTTATTTTTAAATCTAATTTTGTCAGGTGCCTAAACCTATTGCACAGTAGTACAGGCGTGTGTGTGTATGTCTGTCTGTCTGTCTATATACACTGCTCAAAAATAATAAAGGGAACACTCAAATAACACATGCGTGGTGGATGGAGCGAGACATGATGTCCCAGATGTGCTCAATCGGATTCAGGTCTGGGGAACGGGCGGCCCAGTCCATAGCTTCAATGCCTTCATCTTGCAGGAACTGCTGACACACTCCAGCCACATGAGGTCTAGCATTGTCCTGCATTAGGAGGAACCCAGGGCCAACCGCACCAGCATATGGTCTCACAAGGGGTCTGAGGATCTCATCTGGGTACCTAATGGCAGTCAGGCTACCTCTGGCGAGCACATGGAGGGCTGTGTGGCCCTCCAAAGAAATGCCACCCCACATCATTACTGACCCACTGCCATGCTGAAGGATGTTGCAGGCAGCAGATCGCTCTCCACGGCGTCTCCAGACTCTGTCACATGTGCTCAGTGTGAACCTGCTTTCATCTGTGAAGAGCACAGGGCGCCAGTGGTGAATTTGCCAATCCTGGTGTTCTCTGGCAAATGCCAAGCGTCCTGCACGGTGTTGGGCTGTGAGCACAACCCCCATCTGTGGACGTCGGGCCCTCATACCATCCTCATGGAGTCGGTTTCTAACTGTTTGTGCAGACACATGCACATTTGTGGCCTGCTGGAGGTCATTTTGCAGGTCATCTCCTGTGGACAGTTTGATTTCACAGAAGTTTGATTTATTTGGAGTTATATTGTGTTGTTTGTGTTCCCTTTATTTTTTTGAGCAGTGTACATATATACACTCATCGAGCACTTTATTAGGGACATTATTACGTTCATTGTCCATTTTATCAGCTCCACTTACTATATAGTTGCACTTAGTTCTACAGTTGCAGACTGTAGTCCATCAGTTTCTTTCTACACTTTGTTACTCCCTTTTACCCCGTTCTTCAATGGTCAGATATTATTTGGGTGGTGGATCATGTCTACATAATTAAATTTTTTCCAGCAGTGACACTGATGTGGTGATGTGTTAGTGTGTGTGTTGCGCTGGTATGAGTTTAAACAGCAGAAACAGCAGTGCTGCTGGAGTTGTTAAACTGTTGTCACTGCGTGACTGAGAGTAGTCCAACAGCATTAATGGTGTCAATTCAACTGCAGTGATTTTAGAATGCTAGAATCAATTGTAATAAATTACTGTAGTATTTCCTCAGTTTGGGCATAAAATTGTGTATTTTTAAATGCTGTGTTTTTATTGTCTAATTTTCTGTATGCTTTAAGGATTTAAACAATTTGCAACTGCTACAAAAATGAACATTTAGAATAGTTTGTCCTCGGTAGAGGATACACAGCCTATTGTAAGACCCAGCATCTACTCTCAAAGGAAAACGAACAACTTTTATGATCATATGAAAGGTCTGGAAAATACAGTTTAAAAAAAAAAGTCATCTACAGAGGACAAAAAAATGGCTGCGTTCCACTGCTGTAAGGGTGCTCAGTCCTGATTCTGGAGATCTGCTACATTGAAAAGTTCAGATCCAACACACCTGGCTCCAAAGTTAAGATACCCACAAAATTGTTAGAGCATGATGTGCATGGTGGTAGATCTCCAGGGCTGAGATTGGGCACCCCTGCACTACTGTGCCAATAGTTCCTCCAGTCAAATATGTAAATTAAGTGCATTTTTTTAAATAATTGTAAATTATTCAATAAAGGAAACCAACTTAGCTGGTTAGCCATGTGCTGCTGTCTGGCGGCATCAGCTCACATAAAATTTTGATGTGATTTTTGCTTTTTTGCTAATTGTGCTGTCTGTTGCAGGTATTTCTGCCTTTGCATTGGCTGCGCTGGTGTTGCCGGGCAGTTTTCCGTATTACCTGGACCTGATCCACTCCCTGTCCTTTGGTCCTGCTCTTATCACCGCTTCCAAATTTGCTGTGTCCTTCCCTGTGGCTTTTCATACTTTCAATGGCATCCGTCACCTGGTAAACCCATACACAATCACAGCAGCATTGTCCTTATATTACCTCGTTTTCATAAAAACCTACATGCACACATACATATACATACATTACCTCCAGTAATTTCCCCTGCAGACACATGCACCTGCATAATTTTCCCCCGACAAATGTAGCTACATGTCTTTTGGGGAAGAATAAGAGCAGTTCTTGCCAGAGGGACCTCTTAGTATGATCTCATTTGCATAATGCTACCTGACCCCTTCAACCTTCCATTTGATATTAGCAATGTTAGCGTTTTTCAGGTGAACCCTTTGTTATAGGCTGGCGCAAAGCTACCAAAGTTTTTTGAGTCTATGCTGTAAAATGACATGCAGTAATTACATTTCTTACTTTAAGTCAGGCAGAACTGCACTGGCAAGCCGTCACATTTATTTTATCGCAAAAATGAAACATTGGAATTGCTTTAAAATGATATTGGTCAATATTTAATCATAGATATTGGACATTTATTAATTTAGAGTTCATCAATCTCTCTTTCAGTCATGGGATGTGGGCAAGGGCTTGAAGATACCTGAGGTCTATCGCTCTGGCTACATCGTTATCACTCTGTCCATCCTCACCTCTCTCGCCCTCACTGCACTCTGAACACAGGAGAGAGGAGAAGTAGAAGAAAAGAGATGAAGAATGACAGCTGAGAAAGCGAGAGAAGTTTTTGTTTGTTTTTGTGTGTCTTGTCTTGAAATGGTCTTTATGGCCCTCATTAATACAATAAATTAAGAAATTTATCTACATGAGCTGTTGCGTGCTTCCTTTAATAAACAAACATTTTCTGTATATTAACCAATTAAAAGCCTGCAGATTTCAAGCAGAATTCCACACATTTAGCAGATGTCTACATAATTAAATGGTAAACAAAATCTTTCAGTGAGGTGTGATATGAAACAGTTCAGTCTAGAGAAACTTGCTGACTCAGAATTGTTCATTCAACATTTGTCTGAAAAGCCTCAAAGAAGCTCCCATAGAAATGGTTTTTACATGAAGTAGTAGCAAATTGAAAGGTGCATACATACAGGGTGTTGTAAGTAGTATGCAAGAGTATAATAGTAAATAATATGCAAAGACATTTTGTTTTGCTCAGATTTATCACTGTTTATTATTATCGATATTATATGTCGTTGTTCGGAGCAAAACCTCATCTCCAAATTGGCAGCTTTATAGGAGAAGGAAAACATTTTTAACTTTAGATGGAAATTAATACAGAAATTATTTATGCCTTATAATTTTGGACCATTTTTGTTGCTTCATTCAACAAAGAAATGTTGAGACAATACACGTGCCAGCTGGTATTTTCAGATTAGGTCAAAAAATGAAAAAGACATCAAAAATGGACATACAAAGCTTTTTCCTGACGGTCACAATATACACTATATTGCCAAAAGTATTCAGTCACTCATCCAATTCACTGAATTCAGCTGTTCACTTCAATGGCCACATGTATAAAACCAAGCACCTTGGCATGCAGACTGCTTCTACAAACATTTGTGAAAGAATGGGTCGCTCACAGAAGTCCAGTTGTGAAATTTCCTCGCTACTAAATATTCCACAGTCAACTGTGGTGTTATAACAAAATGGAAGTGATTGGGAATGACAGCAACTCAGCCATGAAGTGGTAGGCCACCTAAAATAACAGAGCATGGTCAGCGGATGCTGAGGCGTATAGGTCACCAACTTTCTACAGAGTCAATCACTACAGACCTCCAAACTTCATGTGGTCTTCAGATCAGCTCAAGAACTGCGTAGAGAGCGAATGGGTTTCACTGAATGGGTTTCCATGGCTGAGCAGCTGCATCCAAGCCTTACATCACCAAGCGCAATGCAAAGCGTTGAATGTAGTGGTATAAAGAGCCTCCACCGGACTCTAGAGCAGTGGAGATGTGTTCTCTGGAGTGACAAATCACACTTCTTCGCCTGGCAATCTGATAGACGAGGCTGGGTTAGGCGGGTGCCAGGAGAACGGTACTTCTTGGTTGTTTTTCAGGAGTTGAGCTCGTCCCCTTAGTTCCAGTGAAAGGAGCCCTTAATGCTTCAGCAGACCAAGAGATTTTGGACAATTTCATGCTCCCAACTTTGTGGGAACAGTTTGTGAATGGCCCCTTCCAGTTCCAACATGACTGCACATCAGTGAAAAAAGCAAGGTCCATAAAGACATTAGTGAGCAGGTTTGGTGTGGAAGACTTGCTTGAGTCCTGACCTCAACTCGATAGAACACCTTTGGTATGAATTAGAGCGGAGATTGCGAGCCAGGCCTTCTCATCCATCATCAGTGTCTGACCTCACAAATGCGCTTCTGGAAGAATAGTCAAAAATTCCCATAAACACTCCGAACCCTTGTGGAAAGCCTTGCCAGATAAATTTAAGTTGATAAAGGGTGGGCTGACATCAAATTAAACCCTATGGATTAAGAACGGGATGTCACTCAAGTTCATATGCGTGTGAAGGCAGATGAGCGAATACTTGTGGAAATATAGTGTAACACGACATGTTGGTTCATTTTTGATAATAGATACAATGGCTGTAGTCTTGTAGACATCATGACCCCTGGTTCCCACCACAAACACTACAGAGAAATGCGTATCTAAGTTTCTCTGAAATGCCTCTCAGCTCAACACTTTCCAAATGATTTGGTTTACACCTCAGAGTGCATTATGTGGACATATGGAAATATCAGTGAAATTGCCCTTCAATGGCAGCTATTACATGAAATTGTAACAAATGTGCTGTGTGATGTCTGACACATCGTTTCCCTTGTAACATGTTGTGTAATATGGCTACTGTGTAAGAAAGTGTGCTATATGTCCAAATGTTTGTAGACGCCTGCTTATCCAACGCTTCTTCTGAAGTCAAGGGTGCTAATAGGGAGGGTTTTTTTTTTTGCAGTAACAGCCTCATTGCAGTAAGGATTTGATTGCATGCAGAGAAGGAGCATTAGTGAGGTCAGATACTGATGTTATTCCAGGTTTTTTCTGTTATTCAGTTAATTCTGGATCATAAAGTCCTCTCCAACTCATCTCAAATGTTTTAGTGGTGCTCCATTGCTCAAAAACTGCAGTTCCACTGCTCCACAGCTTAATGCTGGGGAGCTTTATACCCCTTTAGCCTATGCTTGGTATTGGGCACGAAACCTTACACATATGCAGTTACTCCCATTCTATCAGGAGTGATTTTCTGTGGAGTATTTCCAGATATAAAGTTTTACTGCTGCTTTATGAAATACTAAGTATTCTGGTGAATAAGCACTTTCTTTAATTCTCCACCAAGACATTAACAATGATGCTTGTGCATTTTGTCAAATCACTGAAGGGAACCTTTGTTTTACCAGGGAATGGTGGCTGAGAAACATGTCCTCATTTACAAGCATGGCCTCGAGCAGGAGAATGGGGTGAACTGGGTTGTACTCCTGGGTCAGGTGCCTTGCTTAAGGGCACAACAACAGCTGTGCTTAGTAAGCAAGAACATTACAAACGGCAGCCGTCCAGTGCAAGGTCCATTTCCTGCAGTGTCCACTTGGGATCAAACCTGCTAGTCAGCAGCCCTAATCACCAAGTTACTTACCTGAACACAGCAGGTATTCTATATGTTTAAATATTCCTAAAAAAGCAGTCCCGTGTCATGCTGTTTTTTTTAATTACAATACGAACCAAAATGACCGCAGTTACAGCTCAGCTTCTCATATTTTTATTTACATTTACATTTACAGCATTTAGCAGACACCCTTATCCCAAAGACTTGCAAGAAGTGCTTTGTCTATCTAGAGAAAGCATCTTTGCTAGTTACCAAAAGCTTAGAGAAAAATACGGTCCTGAGTTCAGATACTGCTAGACACAAAAGTCACTGTAGATACCCAGAAAAAAGGAACAGAGCTGAACACAAAACTCTGTGCCGTACAATGCAATACAATATAATACAATACAGTAAACTACAATACACAGTGCAATCCAATAAAATAATATACAAGTGCAGCACAATATATTGCAAACAATACTTAATTCAATGCTCATTTAAGTGCTGTGTAAAGAGATGTGTCTTCAGTCTACATTTGAAGACAGCAAGAGACTCTGCTGTTCAGACAGCCAGTGGGAGTTCATTCCACCACTTGGGTGCCAGTACAGAGAACATTCTCGACGCTTGTCTTCCACGCGCCTTGAAGGATGGCGGGTCAAGCCGAGCTGTACTCAAAGCTCGAAAGGCTCGTGGTACAGTTTGAGATTTCACCATTGCCATCAAGTAGGTAGAGGCTGGTCCATTTTTGGCTCTGTAGGCAAGCATTAGGGTTTTAAATCTGATGCGGGCAGCTACAGGAAGCCAGTGAAGGGAGTGCAGCAGTGGGGTGACATGGCTGAACTTGGGCAGATTGAAGACGAGCCGCTCTGCCGCATTCTGGATGAGTTGCAGAGGCTTGATGGCTTGCATGGGAAGACCAGCCAAGAGCGAGTTGCAGTAATCAAGCCTTGAGATGACAAGAGACAGCACTAGCACCTGGGCGGCCTCTTGGGTGAGGAAGGGTTGGATCCTACGGATGTTGTATAGGAGATATCTGCATGACCGAGTCAGGTTTGCGAAGTGAGGTGAGAACGATAACTGGCCATCCAGAGTCACACCAAGACTTCTTGCCTCTACAGATGGAACAATCAGAGAGATATTTTTCTTACTCACATCATCCTAATAGACAAAACAATTCAGATAGCTTAGTCTTTCCTGTAGATGCCCATTGCCCAGTCAGTTTGTGGCAGTGTAGGTTTATGTGACACTGCATTTCATGTACTTCTTGTTGTAGAAGTGCCACATTTAGCCACATTTCCAACAGATTTATTTTTCAGGTTTACTCATAGTTGCAAGGCAACCTCATTTAATCTTACGAACGTGCATGAAGAGATTTCAACAGGGTGGAAAAAGTAGCAAAACTGTACTTAAGTGAAAATATGGGCACTGTGTCAAAATTTTGGTGACATTGTGGCAAGGCAAATTTGTTCATATGGCACATTTCATGCACAAAAGCAATTTGTTGTGCTATTTTTTCCCTGTAGTTCCCTGTAGAGGACGTGTTAAATGTTTACTCAGAAGAACGTTAACAAAAGATATTATGGTAAAATATGTACAAGAAATTTATTAAACTTTATAAATATTTTTTTAAATAATCCAAGTATGGCCCCAAACATACACCTGAATGAAAGTCAGAAAGTATAAGGGCTTGAACATATTCAGGTTTATAACAGAGAAAAGTGAATATATTAACAAATAAATGAAGAGTTTTCTCAATTTGGTGGCCTGTGAATCCAAATCCAGCTTTCCTACGTGAGTGTTGGTTGACTACCGGGCAGATGTTAGATGTGCAGTCCAGAATAGTGCCAGATGCCAGTCAGCTTCATACCGTTTTGCCTTGTGTCTACATTTGTGGGCCAATTCAGGCATAATTTTTTTGGACCAGTGATGTATTGGGCCAAATTTGGACCAGACCTGAAAAATATTTAAATAAGGGACAAAATAGAATGAGTTTAATAAAGAATTAAAATAGTGAATAATGAAGAGCAAGTGTGAAAGGAGCTAGAGTTGAATATTTGAACATACATATGTCTACATATGTGCTGTGTCTCAGTATCTGATGACACATATACTCCAATCAGTTCTTAGGCTATGTGTTAAGTTATGTGTTAGGCTTTGTGTTAGGTTATGTGTTAGGCTATGTGTTAGGCTATGTGTTAGGTTATGTGTTAGGTTATGTGTTAGGCTATGTGTTAGGCTATGTGTTAGGCTATGTGTTAGGTTATGTGTTAGGCTATGTGTTAGGCTATGTGTTAGGCTATGTGTTAAGTTATGTGTTAGGTTATGTGTTAGGTTATGTGTTAGGCTATGTGTTAGGCTATGTGTTAGGTTATGTGTTAAGTTATGTGTTAGGCTATGTGTTAGGCTATGTGTTAGGCTTTGTGTTAGGTTATGTGTTAGGTTATGTGTTAGGCTATGTGTTAGGCTATGTGTTAGGTTATGTGTTAGGCTATGTGTTAGGCTATGTGTTAGGTTATGTGTTAGGCTATGTGTTAGGCTATGTGTTAGGCTATGTGTTAGGTTATGTGTTAGGCTATGTGTTAGGCTATGTGTTAGGCTATGTGTTAGGTTATGTGTTAGGTTATGTGTTAGGCTATGTGTTAGGTTATGTGTTAGGTTATGTGTTAGGCTATGTGTTAGGCTATGTGTTAGGTTATGTGTTAGGCTATGTGTTAGGCTATGTGTTAGGTTATGTGTTAGGCTATGTGTTAGGCTATGTGTTAGGTTATGTGTTAAGTTATGTGTTAGGTTATGTGTTAGGTTATGTGTTAGGCTATGTGTTAGGCTATGTGTTAGGTTATGTGTTAAGTTATGTGTTAGGCTATGTGTTAGGCTATGTGTTAGGCTTTGTGTTAGGTTATGTGTTAGGCTATGTGTTGACATTGTGATCATTTTTTAAATAAGACTTAGGCACAAATGAATACATTAAGGGTTGAGTTAAGTTTCTCTTAACTCTTAGCCTCAATATATTTATTTGTGGCTTCAATATAGTAATATGTAGGTTCAATAAAGTGATATGTGGCATCAATATATTAGTTTGTGGCCTCAAAACATTTATTCGTGGCCTCAATGTAGTAATTTGTGGCAAAGCCTTATTACAGAATAATAACCGTGTCACCTTACTGGCTCTGTATTAAATCAACACGCAGATCAATTTTTTCTTGTACAGCCGAATGTTGGACTAAGCAGATTTAGTTCAGAGGCAAGCAAATCTCCTTTTTGTCGTCCTGCCAGAGTGAGCGACATCGTCATCCGGCCTCCATTTCCACAAATCGGTGGAATCGTTTTAATTTTACAGCATCTCAAAGCAGATATTGCAATAAATGGTAAATTATTGAATGAAATTAGCCTGTCTTCCAGCGTCTCTGGATAAATCTCAATTGGCTCCCTGTACCCTATTCACTCCCTAAGTAGTGCACTGCACAGGGCATGAACATATGGCTTCTACACCCAAATAGTGCATTAACATTTGGCTGGAGAGTCGTACAGCTTATAGTTGAATGTAAACCGCCTTCTATTCGACATATAATGCACGATATGAGTGCGTATAAGTCGTTATTTCATGACTTACATAGTGCACTATGTAGGGAGCAGAGAGCTGTTTGAGACTGAGCCTGTTTTCTGAGCTGCCGAAACGAAGTCCGTCCTGCGTAGATTAAACCCTTGAGCTGTGTGTAAACTGTGGCTCTTTTCAACACAAACCGGGTTGCAGGAGAACAAAAAAGTAAACGTATGTTTAGGTCAATATTCCCCAGCGCATCGCTTCAGCGTGAGTGCAGTCCGCCATTGCTTCTAAGTGTGAGTTGGTGGTCGGCGCCCTCTGTCGGCGCGGCGCAGAAGTGCAGGTTCAGCGCGTTGGTCCTGATGCTGCAGAGCAGAGGATGCGGATGAGGAATCAGAGATATGAGCTCGCTGAACGACGAATCAGGAGGCCCAGTCTCTGTGGCGCAATGGAATAGCGCGCTGGACTTCTAATCCAGAGGCTCCGGGTTCGAGTCCCGGCAGAGATGCGACCGAGTGCACGCCACACACGGCTTGTGGCTTTTTTAACGATGTGGATTTGATGGCGTGTTGAGGACACTTTGAGCACGGCTGATGTTTTTACGCCAAATAGCTTATATAGTCAGAGGATGCGCTGCGCTCGATGAGTATCTGCATCTTTTGTTGTGTTTACGAGATGTACAAACGTATGGGATTGGAAAAGTGAAAAAACTAACAAATCCCACCCCTGTGGTCATGAATATATGTTATTCTTACGCATGGAAATGTAATAAATGAATTTTGAAAGAAAGTAACATGCTGAATTGAAGAAACAGTGTTGATGTGTTTAGCCTTCGGAAACTCAAGCACTGATTTTGTAGAGGTTTTTTCATTTTTTCCCATTTTAAACAGTTTTAAGGAAGCCATAAAATATATATTTGACATATTTTAGTATCCTGGTATTTCTCATTGTGATGTTATCAGTTGAAAAAAAGGTTTGAAATGTTAAATATGTTTAATATGAGTACGTCTATAACACAGAGATACAACACATACAGCATATTCTTAAGAGCTATTTTACTATGCAAAGAACCATTTAAGCATGAACTGGTCCTATATAGAATTCATGGAACTCATTCCTTATGCTAAAGAGCCACTGAAGAACCTTCTTTTTAAAGAGCATACATATATGATATGTAGATAAACAGAAGAATAATGTAATATTTCAAATTCTAGTGAGAGTTTATAGGCTATAAATATATTAGAGAACCCTATACAAAAACATGCAGTCGCTCCAAAGCACATAATCCATCTTATAAAAGTTTGATCATTCCTGATATGCTGAATCTACTCTGTTGAGGCATGAAACAGCTGCAACTGTGTGGGACAGGGGGTCCACAGAGCTAGACTTCAAAGACACATTGATTCCAAAGGGGCTGTTGTGCGAGTATTGCAAAAATGTGAGGACCGCTGAGGCCCATGGGTGTGTTTTTGTTGATCTGTTGATTTATTGATTGTAAGCCTTAAACATTTGATGAACGAAGGAAGAAAATATTACAGCTTACACACAGATAAAATGCATCAGTACAATGCATTGTTTGAATTTGCCGTGTTGTGAAATGGAATGGCTCTGAGTTCTATACCTTTTGAAAATGGTTCTTCCATTGTGAGAAGACATTGTAATATTAGCAGAACCTATTCTATAGCTATGTAGAACCATTTTCAAAACAGAAAAGGCAGAATTGGGGTTTTTTTGGTACCAGAGATTCCTTATGCAGTAGAAAACATCCTCAGTGACATTTAGTCAGAAGTGAATAGCGCACTTTAAAAACTTTAGCAGTTTTGCAGAAGAGGGTCTCTGAGGCTGAGCTTCACAACCCCACCTATGATGAAGAAAGAAAAAAGAGAAATCTTCCTCAGATCAAGCTGTCATTATCTAATTTTTACACTTACATTTTAACAAGACAGTCACACTTACAGAGGGAGGGTTGACTTAGAGCTGGGCGTTGTTATGTTATTTTACAAAATTATGAAAAACTGCTGATGAATTCAGGTCTTCGTGAAAACAGAAGAATGTATTGCATTCCAGAGCAGTCATAGCTTTTAATTACACTGTTAGACAAAAATACTGTGCAGGTACATTTTTCATTTGTCAAAGTATAAACAGTTCAACGGTTCAGCCATTTTTTTTTTTTTAACTTTTATTTATTGGTTTTTTCACGATATACAGTATACAGTACACAACCAAACAAACAAACATCCCCCCCACCCTTCCCATACCCTTTGCACTAGCTGGAAGAGACATCTTAAGAGAGGATAGAGTATGCAGTCACAATAAGCATTTAAACTTGCATTTTCCTGTGTATATATGGAGCAACACAAAAAAAAAAAGAAAAAAAAAGGGGGGGGGTCCAACATATGTAACAGATGGTAAATAATATGGTATTAGTTCAGCCATTTTAATCACTGCACCAGCACACTTCTGTCAATACATTTAGCAATACATTACTAGGAAGCTTGAAATCTCAGAATTCAATTCCCACAAATCATAATCCAAAACATGGGGTCTTGATAACAGAGTCAGAGATCAGTTTAGAGATCTGTGAGTCAAAAGGAAGCTCCTCCATTCTTGCCTTTGTTGCTCTGTGCCAGTAATTCATACAATTATTCTGACAGTTGGAAAAAAACCTGAGAGCGTCACCTTTCAAAAGAGGCCAAGATCGTGACTTCTTTATTCTTTATTAGTTCACCTTAACACATCACCAGCACTGCATCACACCCCTACAAACTATTAAATTATGCTAGCTGATCAGTGCTGTTCATATGTTGAATGTGCATCATGCATATGTGATGAGAAATGACCATAGTGTGTATGTATGTACTATTCTAACATTATATGTGTATTGTTTGTTTTATCTCACCCTAGACTGAAATTCTGCTGACCTGATGATCTGGATCCAATGTGGGAGGGGCTATCAGTTTAAGAGGGAAAGGGGACAATCAAGGGAGTTTGTTCCTTCTTTGATATGGGAGGGTTTGTGTCGCTTCACACCCCCAGATCTCAATGAGCGGAACTGCACTAACTGTGTAGGGTGAAATGACTGCCGGGTTCTGGCTGTGGAGTGAGCGGAGAGTGTAAATGTTTTTGTGTGTGAATTTGCAGTAAAATTCACAGCAATGAGAAAGGGAGATCTGGTGTCCAAGTGTGGTGAATTGGGAGCCTGTGGGCCATTCACCCACCACAGCACCATGAGAAGTGGTGGCCACACATATCACAGTAGCCCAAAGTAGCCCAAAGGGAACAGTGCTGCTTTGGGTGTGCCCTTTCAGGCAAAAATGGGGAGTCAAAAGGTTACGGTGTACCTTAAATAATCTTTTCCCAGGGGTAAAGTACACATTTGTGTATTTTAATGGCTCAATGTCTTAAAATAGAACAATAAAACAAACAGTCTGACGACAAAACAGGGTGTGTGGAATCTACAACTTAAAAAACAGATTTGCAATGGAATATAGTACAATAATGTTACCTCATTAAAGGTACTGAGGATGCATGCATAAGGCTACCACCCCTATGACCGTTCAGTAACCTTTTCTGAGAGAGTAGGTTAAATGTGTTTCTATTTGCTTTCCATCAGAATTCGCATAAATGGGCCTGCGAGAGAATCCAAAGATCAATAAAATGGATAATCTTCAGTGTAAATCTCTAAATGCATTCATAAATGCATATAATTTTTTGTTGTTTGTCTGAAATTGAAAGGTTTTCCCTCTCATCATTTGAAAAATGCATTTGAGAAATATGCACTGTTTCTAACTGGTTAACTGCTGTCTGTAATGTAAAGGTTGCAGATTGCCGTATTTTGGTAGGTTGACCCAAGAACACAAGGTAAATTACAGTCCCTTCCTCCTAAGTTCTTACAAGCAGTGAACACTTTGCCTACTTCAGCACGATTCCCTCTCTTTTCATTTCAAATTGCCTCTGTGATAATATACTTGTCCAAGGTCTTGCCAAACAGAGACTGGGTGAAGTGAAGTGAATTGTCCTGAATTGTACGCAGAGAGAGAGAGAGGAAGAGAAAGGAGGGGGAAAGAGCAGCTGTCAGCGAGATGGAGAGAGACATCAGTGTCCTATTGATTGGAGAGGGGGCTGGGATTGGCTGTGGTCTGCAGATGGAGAGCCTCCTTCAGCTGGACTGTGTGATATGAGCGTGCGAGGCAAAAGCTGAACCACTGTCCACCTCAGAGAGGCCACTGAGTGAAAACAGCAGCTCTGGGTAAAGATGGAATAACAGACAAATAAAAAAACTAACAAACACAGAATGTCTTTCAGTGAGATTCAGTGAGTGGCTGATTATGATGCTGAGAATAATGATGAAACGTAAAATACAAAGTGGAAAAAAATATGTCTATATACATCAAATGGCCACTTCATTAAGTACACCTCCTTGTATCTACAGTCTTTGTCCATTTTATCAGCTCCACTTACCATGTAGGTGCACTTAGTAGTCCATCTGTTTCTCTGCATACTTTGTTAGTCCCTTTTACCTTGTTTTCAATGATCAGGACCCCCACAGGACCACCACAGAGCAGGTATTGTTTGGGTGGTGGATCATTCTCAGCACTGCAGTGACACGGATGTGGAGGTGGTGTTTGTTACGCTGCTCTGAGTGGATCAGACACAGCAGTGCTGCTGGACTGAGAACAGTCCATCAACCAAAGAGATCTACCCAGCCAACAGCGTCCGGTGACCATTATTGAAGGACTAGATGATGACCAACACAAACTGTGCAGCTACAGATGAGCTTCTATCCCTGACTTTACATCTACAAGGAAGACTAACAAGGTAGGAGAATGGACAGTGAGTGGACACAGTTTAAAAACTCCAACGGTACTACTGTGTCTGATCCACTTGTGCCAGCGCAACACACACTAACACATCACCACCACATCAGTCTTACTGTAGTGCAGAGAATGATCCACCACCCACATAATACCTGCTGTGTAGTGGTCCTGTGGGGGTCCTGAACATTGAAGATGCGAGTAAGGGGGGAGAGTAAGTTAAAGTTTGTAACTGTAGAACTAGAAAGTGCACCTATGTAGTAAGTGGAGCTAGTTGGGCATCTCAGTCCAAAACCATGGACGTTAATATGCAACTTCAAAGGCTCCACTCTTCTGGGAAGGCTTTCTACAAGATTTTGGAGTATATCTTTGAGAATTTGTGCCCATTCAATCAAAAGATTGTGAGGTCAGGCACTGATGTTGGATGAGAAGGCCTGACTCACAACAGACATTCCAATTGATCCCAACAGTGTTTAATGAGGCTGAGGTCAGCGACCTGTGCAGGCCACTAGAGTTCCTCCAAGCTCCACCTCGCTTTGTACAGTGATGCTGGAACAGAAAAGGGTCTTGCCCAAACTGGTGCCACAAAGTTGGAAGAATATAACTGTCTAAAATGTCTTTGTATTCTGTAGCACTGACATCACCCTTCATTGGACCTAAGGGGCCCAAACCCTGAAAAACAGACAATTATGCCTTCTGCCAGTTCTCAGAGTTCTCTTCCCTCCTGGAGTCTTAACAAATCTTCTCATAGTACAACTATATGTTTAAGGCATCATCAGAAATCAAAAAGATCCATATATCCACCTTTTTAGCCTACAGTAGTCAATATAATCCGGCTCCACCCACTTATAATGAAGTTATAAAGAGTGTTTCGGCTCTGAGTGCTTTTTGCTTGAGGCTCAATAAAAGAGAGCTCAATCTGAATAGAGTTCATTTATCTTATACACGGTGGCGTGGTGAGTAGCAAGCAGGGCCTGGGTTCAAGTCCCCGGCCGGGTGACCACGGTCCTTTCTGTGTGGAGTTTGCATGTTCTCCCCGGTCAGGTTGTTTGGACATGCTAATTTGCCCCTGGGTGTGAGTGAATGAGTCTGCCTGCCTGCCCTGTGATGGACTGGCGACCTGTCCAGAGTGTCTCCTGATGACAGCTGGGATAGGCTCCAGCACCCCCTGTGACCTCGAAGGAGAAGTGGCTTAGAAGGTGTGTGTGGCACATAAAACACCACAAATGTTATATGTGGACCTGAAAGGGCAAAAATTAAATACATGAAAAATGTAAGGTGTGGGCTCTTTACCATTGCTGCATGTAATTTGGGTAGCTGAATGACTCAAGCTTGCTCTGACCACAGCATAATATGTGATCTACTTGAAATGAAAAGATTATATTTTACTGGGAAATGAAGGTGAGTTGGAGAACATAACGTGGGAAATGTTGTTGTTTTAGGCTGTTTTAAGCTTTAAATGGTCTAATTTCATTCATTCATAAACACATTTGCTTAGATTGTGTAACTTTCTAACACTGTGAAAACACATTGGGAAGAGTCATTTAATTAGCTCGCATTCATTCGTTCATTCATTTATTTATCCGTTCATTCATTCATTCTAATATAATTCAGCCCACTCTAGTCTCTTCACTCCTCCCCCTCATATTTTGATCTGTGTGATGTGGCTCTGATGTCATTTGGAGTGACCCAGTACACTCACTACAATATTTTAATCACAACAGAGCAGCTTCTCCTCACTACTGAGCCAGGACTCTCTCTCTCCCCGTTCGCTCTCTCTCTCTTTCTCTCCTCTCTCTCTCTTTTGCTCTCTCTCATTCTCTCTTTCTTTCTCATTCTCTCTCTCATCTCTCTCTCATTCTCTCTCTCTTTCTCTCTCTGTCTCTGTTTTTCTCTCTTATTCTCTCTTTTCCTCTCTTTTTCTGTCTCTCTCTCTCACACACACACACATAAGGGAAGGAACTGCGCAGGTCGCGCACGATAGCGCTCGCCGCGTGGACAGCCACTGCTCTGCGGAGAATGACGTCAGCCTGTCTATAAATAATGCCAGCCATAACATAAAACAAAATATAATTAAACTATAAAATCCAACATTGAATTTATCCGATTATTTAAAAATATATACATAAAATACATGGCAATGTTTATTTAATAAAATACTATCACTTCTATTATTATTATCATCATCATTATTATTATTATTATTATTATTATTATTGTTGTTGTTGTTAATAGTACCTTTAATAATAATAATAATAATAATAATAATAATAATAATAATAATAATAATAATAATGTTTCGTTTCAGATACTGAAGTGACCCGTAAGGTGCAGCTGATCTGATCTGATCTGAACTGGACCGTGCTGACCGGTTCCGCTGCTGAATGATGTAACCGGACTGTGTGTTCCGCGAAGCGCGTGCAGTAGCGGCTGCCGGCCGGCAGGTGTAACTGTAAGCACGAGCGCTGATGGGATCTCTGCGCGCCTCTTCATCATAGAGCCCCACTTTAATTCCAGATTAGCGCTCCTATCGCTCCATCTAATCTCCCTCACGCTTCGTTAGTTGCGTTTAAGTGCGCGCAGCCCGCGGGTCACAGCCGCAGAGCGCGAACTGCTGCGCGCGGTTAAACGCAGTGTCGCGCAGTCTGCCGCTCAGTCTCCCGCGCCCGCGCTCCGCCTTGCTCTCCGCTCGGGCGCGCCGGTTTGTCCC